>NW_027464627.1:1177500-1190000 GCF_043290135.1 Rhipicephalus microplus | reverse complement strand
TAATACAAGTGCGAATGTTAGGTTAGGTTAAGATATGAACCGTCGTAAAACCGCATTAAACAATGTCACTTAGTGAGATGCAGTGTTTTTCACCATTACAAGTCGGGAACTGCGATATCTAATAAGAAAGCGCTTGCAAACGTCGTTAGGTTAGGTTAGGTTAGGTTAGGTTAGGTTACGTTAGGTTAGGTTAGGTTAGGTTTGGTTAGGTTAGGTTAGGTTAGGTTAGGTTAGGGTATGTTAGGTAAGGTTTGGTTAGGTTAGGTTAGGTTAGGTTGGTTTAGGTAAGGTTAGGTTAGGTTAAGATATGAACCGCGCTAAAACCGCATTAAACAATGTCACTTAGTGAGATGCTGTGTTTTTCACCATTACAAGTCGGGAACTGCGATATCTAATGTGAAAGCGCATGAAACCGTCGTAATCTTGTAGAAAACATTGTAAAGTAGCGAATAAAACGTTTTCTAACGATAGAAGTGCGAAGGTTCGGTTAGTTTGAGCTAGGTAGCGTCGTGGAACCACCAAAAACGATGTCATCTAACGAGATAGTGTTGTTTTATTGCGAGTACGAAACTGCGATAGGTGAAATATTGGGAAAGCACACAAAATGGCATGAACTAGCCAGATACTGCGTCTTGTGCCGTTACAAGTGCGAAACTGCTTTATTGTGATATTCTCGTTAAAGCGCATGCAAGCGAGATACAGCGTTCTGTACTGTAATAAGTTGGTGAGAAACTGTGAGGTCAAGCAAATATCGTAATTGTGAACGAAACAGTGTAATTGAGCGTATTTAGATACAAGTGCGAATGTTAGGTTAGGTTGAGATATCAACCGTCGTAAAACCGCATTAAACAATGTCACTTAGTGAGATGTAGTGTTTTTCAACATTACAAGTCGGGAACTACGATATCTAATGTGAAAGCGCATGAAACCGTCGTAATCTTGTAGAAAACATTGTAAAGTAGCGAATAAAACGTTTTCTAACGATAGAAGTGCGAAGGTTCGGTTAGTTTGAGCTAGGTAGCGTCGTGAAACTACCAAAAACAACGTCATCTAACGAGATAGTGTAGTTTTATTGCGAGTACGAAACTGCGATAGGTGAAATGTTGTGAAAGCACACAAAACGGCATGAACAAGCCAAATACTGCGTGTTGTACCGTTACAAGTGCGAAACTGCTATGTTGTGATATTCTCGTTAAAGCGCATGCAAGCATCGTGAAACCTTGAAGAACGATGTCATTTAGCGAGATACAGCGTTCTGTACTGCAATAAGTTGGTGAAAAACTGTGAGGTTATGCAAATATCCTAATTGTGAACGAAACAGTGTAATAGAGCGTTTTTTTAGTACAAGTGCGAATGTTAGGTTAGGTTAAGATATGAACCGTCGTAAAACCGCATTAAACAATGTCACTTAGTGAGATGCTGTGTTTTCCACCATTACAAGTCGGGAACTGCAATATCTAATGTGAAAGCGCATGAAACCGTCGTAATCTTGTAGAAAACATTGTAAAGTAGCGAATAAAACGTTTTCTAACGATAGAAGTGCGAAGGTTCGGTTAGTTTGAGATAGGTAGCGTCGTGAAACCACCAAAAACGATGTCATCTAACGAGATAGTGTTGTTTTATTGCGAGTACGAAACTGCGATAGGTGAAATATTGGGAAAGCACACAAAATGGCATGAACTAGCCAGATACGGCGTCTTGTGCCGTTACAAGTGCGAAACTGCTTTATTGTGATATTCTCGTTAAAGCGCATGCAAGTATCGTGAAAATTTAAAGAACGATGTCATTTAGCGAGATGCAGCGTTCTGTACTGTAATAAGTTGGTTAGAAACTGTGAGGTCAAGCAAATATCGTAATTGTGAACGAAACAGTGTAATTGAGCGTATTTAGTACAAGTGCGAATGTTAGGTTAGGTTGAGATATCAACCGTCGTAAAACCGCATTAAACAATGTCACTTAGTGAGCTGTAGTGTTTTTCAACATTACAAGTCGGGAACTACGATATCTAATGTGAAAGCGCATGAAACCGTCGTAATCTTGTAGAAAACACTGTAAAGTTGCGAGTAAAACGTTTTCTAACGATAGAAGTGCGAAGGTTAGCTTGAGTTATGTTAGTTTAAGCTATGTAGCGTCGTGAAGCTACCAAAAACGACGTCATCTAACGAGATAGTGTTGTTTTATTGCGAGTATAAAACTGCGATAGGTGAAATGTTGTGAATGCACACAAAACGGCATGAACAAGCCAAATACTGCGTGTTCTACCGTTACAAGTGCAAAACTGCTATATTGTGATATTCTCGTTAAAGCGCATGCAAGCGTCGTGAAACCTTAAAGAACAATGTCATTTAGCGAGATACAGCGTTCTGTACTGCAATAAGTTGGTGAAAAACTGTGAGGTTATGCAAATATCGTAATTGTGAACGAAACAGTGTAATAGAGCGTTTTTCAATACAAGTACGAATGTTAGGTTAGGTTAAGATATGAACCGTCGTAAAACCGCATTAAACAATGTCACTTAGTGAGATGCAGTGTTTTTCACCATTACAAGTTGGGAACTGCGATTCTAATGTGAAAGCGCTTGCAAACGTCGTTAGGTTAGGTTAGGTTAGGTTAGGTTAGGTTACGTTAGGTTAGGTTAGGTTAAGTTTGGTTAGGTTAGGTTAGGTTAGGGTATGTTAGGTAAGGTTTGGTTAGGTTAGGTTAGGTTAGGTTGGTTTAGGTAAGGTTAGGTTAGGTTAAGATATGAACCGCGCTAAAACCGCATTAAACAATGTCACTTAGTGAGATGCTGTGTTTTTCACCATTACAAGTCGGGAACTGCGATATCTAATGTGAAAGCGCATGAAACCGTCGTAATCTTGTAGAAAACATTGTAAAGTAGCGAATAAAACGTTTTCTAACGATAGAAGTGCGAAGGTTAGCTTGAGTTATGTTAGTTTAAGCTATGTAGCGTCGTGAAACTACCAAAAACGACGTCATCTAACGAGATAGTGTTGTTTTATTGCGAGTATTAAACTGCGATAGGTGAAATGTGAATGCACACAAAACGGCATGAACAAGCCAAATACTGCGTGTTCTACCGTTACAAGTGCGAAACTGCTATATTGTGATATTCTCGTTAAAGCGCATGCAAGCATCGTGAAACCTTAAAGAACAATGTCATTTAGCGAGATACAGCGTTCTGTACTGCAATATGTTGGTGAAAAACTGTGAGGTTATGCAAATATCGTAATTGTGAACGAAACAGTGTAATAGAGCGTTTTTCAATACAAGTACGAATGTTAGGTTAGGTTAAGATAAGAACCGTCGTAAAACCGCATTAAACAATGTCACTTAGTGAGATGCAGTGTTTTTCACCATTACAAGTTGGGAACTGCAATATCTAATGTGAAAGCGCTTGCAACCGTCGTTAGGTTAGGTTAGGTTAGGTTAGGTTAGGTTAGGTTTGGTTAGGTTAGGTTAGGTTAGGTTAGGTTAGATTAGGTTAGGTTGGGTTGAGTTGGGTTAGGTTAGGTTAGGTTAGGTTAGGTTGGGTTAGGTTAGGTTAGGTTACGTTAGGTTAGGTTAGGTTACGTTAGGTTAGGTTAGGTTAGGTTACGTTAGGTTAGGTTAGGTTAGGTAAGGATAATTTGGTTAGGTTAGGTAAGGTTAGGTTAGGTTAGGTTAGGTTGGGTTGGGTGTTGTTGGGTTGGGTTGGGTTGGGTTGGGTTAGGTTGGGTTAGGTTAGGTTAGGTTACGTTAGGTTAGGTTAGGTTAGGTTACGTTAGGTTATGTTAGGTTAGGTTAGGTTACGTTAGGTTAGGTTAGGTCAGGTAAGGTTAGGTTACGTTAGAATAGGTTAGGTTAGGTTACGTTAGGTTAGGTTAAGTTAGGTTAGGTTAGGTTTGGTTAGGTTAGGTTAGGTTAGCTTAGGTTAGGTTAGGTTGGGTTGGGTTGGGTTAGGTTGGGTTAGGTTAGGTTAGGTTAGGTTAGGTTGGGTTAGGTTAGTTTAGGTTAGGTTAGGTTAGGTTAGGTTGGGTTGGGTTGGGTTAGGTTAGGTTAGGTTAGGTTAGGTTAGGTTAAGGTATGAACCGTCGTAAAACCGCAATAAACAATGTCACTTAGTGAGATGCTGTGTTTTTCACCATTACAAGTCGGTAACTGTGATATCTAATGTGAAAGCGCATGAAACCGTCGTAATCTTGTAGAAAACATTGTAAAGCAGCGAATAAAACGTTTTCTAACGAAAGAAGTGCGAAGGTTAGGTTAGTTTAAGCTAGGTAGCGTCGTGAAACTACCAAAAACGACGTCATCTAACGAGATAGTGTTGTTTTATTGCGAGTACGAAACTGCGATAGGTGAAATGTTGTGAAAGCACACAAAACGGCATGAACAAGCCAAATACTGCGTGTTGTACCGTTACAAGTGCGAAACTGCTATGTTGTGATATTCTCGTTAAAGCGCATGCAAGCATCGTGCAACCTTAAAGAACGATGTCATTTAGCGAGATACAGCGTTCTGTACTGCAATAAGTTGGTGAAAAACTGTGAGGTTATGCAAATATCCTAATTGTGAACGAAACAGTGTAATAGAGCGTTTTTTAATACAAGTGCGAATGTTAGGTTAGGTTAAGATATGAACCGTCGTAAAACCGCATTAAACAATGTCACTTAGTGAGATGCAGTGTTTTTCACCATTACAAGTCGGGAACTGCGATATCTAATGTGAAAGCGCTTGCAAACGTCGTTAGGTTAGGTTAGGTTAGGTTAGGTTAGGTTACGTTAGGTTAGGTTAGGTTAGGTTTGGTTAGGTTAGGTTAGGTTAGGTTAGGTTAGGGTATGTTAGGTAAGGTTTGGTTAGGTTAGGTTAGGTTAGGTTGGTTTAGGTAAGGTTAGGTTAGGTTAAGATATGAACCGCGCTAAAACCGCATTAAACAATGTCACTTAGTGAGATGCTGTGTTTTTCACCATTACAAGTCGGGAACTGCGATATCTAATGTGAAAGCGCATGAAACCGTCGTAATCTTGTAGAAAACATTGTAAAGTAGCGAATAAAACGTTTTCTAACGATAAAAGTGCGAAGGTTCGGTTAGTTTGAGCTAGGTAACGTCGTGAAACCACCAAAAACGATGTCATCTAACGAGATAGTGTTGTTTTATTGCGAGTACGAAACTGCGATAGGTGAAATATTGGGAAAGCACACAAAATGGCATGAACTAGCCAGATACTGCGTCTTGTGCCGTTACAATTGCGAAACTGCTTTATTGTGATATTCTCGTTAAAGCGCATGCAAGTGAGATACAGCGTTCTGTACTGTAATAAGTTGGTGAGAAACTGTGAGGTGAAGCAAATATCGTAATTGTGAACGAAACAGTGTAATTGAGCGTATTTAGATACAAGTGCGAATGTTAGGTTAGGTTGAGATATCAACCGTCGTAAAACCGCATTAAACAATGTCACTTAGTGAGATGTAGTGTTTTTCAACATTACAAGTCGGGAACTACGATATCTAATGTGAAAGCGCATGAAACCGTCGTAATCTTGTAGAAAACATTGTAAAGTAGCGAATAAAACGTTTTCTAACGATAGAAGTGCGAAGGTTCGGTTAGTTTGAGCTAGGTAGCGTCGTGAAACTACCAAAAACAACGTCATCTAACGAGATAGTGTTGTTTTATTGCGAGTACGAAACTGCGATAGGTGAAATGTTGTGAAAGCACACAAAACGGCATGAACAAGCCAAATACTGCGTGTTGTACCGTTACAAGTGCGAAACTGCTATGTTGTGATATTCTCGTTAAAGCGCATGCAAGCATCGTGAAACCTTAAAGAACGATGTCATTTAGCGAGATACAGCGTTCTGTACTGCAATAAGTTGGTGAAAAACTGTGAGGTTATGCAAATATCCTAATTGTGAACGAAACAGTGTAATAGAGCGTTTTTTAGTACAAGTGCGAATGTTAGGTTAGGTTAAGATATGAACCGTCGTAAAACCGCATTAAACAATGTCACTTAGTGAGATGCTGTGTTTTTCACCATTACAAGTCGGGAACTGCAATATCTAATGTGAAAGCGCATGAAACCGTCGTAATCTTGTAGAAAACATTGTAAAGTAGCGAATAAAACGTTTTCTAACGATAGAAGTGCGAAGGTTCGGTTAGTTTGAGCTAGGTAGCGTCGTGAAACCACCAAAAACGATGTCATCTAACGAGATAGTGTTGTTTTATTGCGAGTACGAAACTGCGATAGGTGAAATATTGGGAAAGCACACAAAATGGCATGAACTAGCCAGATACGGCGTCTTGTGCCGTTACAAGTGCGAAACTGCTTTATTGTGATATTCTCGTTAAAGCGCATGCAAGTATCGTGAAAATTTAAAAAACGATGTCATTTAGCGAGATACAGCGTTCTGTACTGTAATAAGTTGGTTAGAAACTGTGAGGTCAAGCAAATATCGTAATTGTGAACGAAACAGTGTAATTGAGCGTATTTAGTACAAGTGCGAATGTTAGGTTAGGTTGAGATATCAACCGTCGTAAAACCGCATTAAACAATGTCACTTAGTGAGCTGTAGTGTTTTTCAACATTACAAGTCGGGAACTACGATATCTAATGTGAAAGCGCATGAAACCGTCGTAATCTTGTAGAAAACACTGTAAAGTTGCGAGTAAAACGTTTTCTAACGATAGAAGTGCGAAGGTTAGCTTGAGTTATGTTAGTTTAAGCTATGTAGCGTCGTGAAGCTACCAAAAACGACGTCATCTAACGAGATAGTGTTGTTTTATTGCGAGTATAAAACTGCGATAGGTGAAATGTTGTGAATGCACACAAAACGGCATGAACAAGCCAAATACTGCGTGTTCTACCGTTACAAGTGCAAAACTGCTATATTGTGATATTCTCGTTAAAGCGCATGCAAGCATCGTGAAACCTTAAAGAACAATGTCATTTAGCGAGATACAGCGTTCTGTACTGCAATAAGTTGGTGAAAAACTGTGAGGATATGCAAATATCGTAATTGTGAACGAAACAGTGTAATAGAGCGTTTTTCAATACAAGTACGAATGTTAGGTTAGGTTAAGATATGAACCGTCGTAAAACCGCATTAAACAATGTCACTTAGTGAGATGCAGTGTTTTTCACCATTACAAGTTGGGAACTGCGATATCTAATGTGAAAGCGCTTGCAAACGTCGTTAGGTTAGGTTAGGTTAGGTTAGGTTAGGTTACGTTAGGTTAGGTTAGGTTAAGTTTGGTTAGGTTAGGTTAGGTTAGGGTATGTTAGGTAAGGTTTGGTTAGGTTAGGTTAGGTTAGGTTGGTTTAGGTTAGGTTAGGTTAGGTTAAGATATGAACCGCGCTAAAACCGCATTAAACATTGTCACTTAGTGAGATGCTGTGTTTTTCACCATTACAAGTCGGGAACTGCGATATCTAATGTGAAAGCGCATGAAACCGTCGTAATCTTGTAGAAAACATTGTAAAGTAGCGAATAAAACGTTTTCTAACGATAGAAGTGCGAAGGTTAGCTTGAGTTATGTTAGTTTAAGCTATGTAGCGTCGTGAAACTACCAAAAACGACGTCATCTAACGAGATAGTGTTGTTTTATTGCGAGTATTAAACTGCGATAGGTGAAATGTTGTGAATGCACACAAAACGGCATGAACAAGCCAAATACTGCGTGTTCTACCGTTACAAGTGCGAAACTGCTATATTGTGATATTCTCGTTAAAGCGCATGCAAGCATCGTGAAACCTTAAAGAACAATGTCATTTAGCGAGATACAGCGTTCTGTACTGCAATATGTTGGTGAAAAACTGTGAGGTTATGCAAATATCGTAATTGTGAACGAAACAGTGTAATAGAGCGTTTTTCAATACAAGTACGAATGTTAGGTTAGGTTAAGATAAGAACCGTCGTAAAACCGCATTAAACAATGTCACTTAGTGAGATGCAGTGTTTTTCACCATTACAAGTTGGGAACTGCGATATCTAATGTGAAAGCGCTTGCAACCGTCGTTAGGTTAGGTTAGGTTAGGTTAGGTTAGGTTAGGTTTGGTTAGGTTAGGTTAGGTTAGGTTAGATTAGGTTAGGTTGGGTTGAGTTGGGTTAGGTTAGGTTAGGTTAGGTTGGGTTAGGTTAGGTTAGGTTACGTTAGGTTAGGTTAGGTTACGTTAGGTTAGGTTAGGTTAGGTTACGTTAGGTTAGGTTAGGTTAGGTAAGGATAATTTGGTTAGGTTAGGTAAGGTTAGGTTAGGTTAGGTTAGGTTGGGTTGGGTGTTGTTGGGTTGGGTTGGGTTGGGTTAGGTTGGGTTAGGTTAGGTTAGGTTACGTTAGGTTAGGTTAGGTTAGGTTAGGTTAGGTTATGTTAGGTTAGGTTAGGTTACGTTAGGTTAGGTTAGGTCAGGTAAGGTTAGGTTACGTTAGAATAGGTTAGGTTAGGTTACGTTAGGTTAGGTTAAGTTAGGTTAGGTTAGGTTTGGTTAGGTTAGGTTAGCTTAGGTTAGGTTGGGTTGGGTTGGGTTAGGTTGGGTTAGGTTAGGTTAGGTTAGGTTAGGTTAGGTTGGGTTAGGTTAGTTTAGGTTAGGTTAGGTTAGGTTGGGTTGGGTTGGGTGGGGTTAGGTTAGGTTAGGTTAGGTAAGGTTAGGTTAGGTTAGGTTAGGTTAGGTTAAGGTATGAACCGTCGTAAAACCGCATTAAACAATGTCACTTAGTGAGATGCAGTGTTTTTCACCTTTACAAGTTGGGAACTGTGATATCTAATGTGAAAGCGCTTGAAACCGTCGTAATGTTGTAGAAAGCAATGTAAAGTAGCGAATAAAACGTTTTCTAACGATAGAAGTGCGAAGGTTAGCTTGAGTTATGTTAGTTTAAGCTATGTAGCGTCGTGAAACTACCAAAAACGACGTCATCTAACGAGATAGTGTTGTTTTATTGCGAGTATTAAACTGCGATAGGTGAAATGTTGTGAATGCACACAAAACGGCATGAACAAGCCAAATACTGCGTGTTCTACCGTTACAAGTGCGAAACTGCTATATTGTGATATTCTCGTTAAAGCGCATGCAAGCATCGTGAAACCTTGAAGAACAATGTCATTTAGCGAGATACAGCGTTCTGTACTGCAATATGTTGGTGAAAAACTGTGAGGTTATGCAAATATCGTAATTGTGAACGAAACAGTGTAATAGAGCGTTTTTCAATACAAGTACGAATGTTAGGTTAGGTTAAGATATGAACCGTCGTAAAACCGCATTAAACAATGTCACTTAGTGAGATGCAGTGTTTTTCACCATTACAAGTTGGGAACTGCGATATCTAATGTGAAAGCGCTTGCAAACGTCGTTAGGTTAGGTTAGGTTAGGTTAGGTTACGTTAGGTTAGGTTTGGTTAGGTTAGGTTAGGTTAGGTTAGGTTATGTTAGGTTAGGTTGGGTTAGGTTAGGTTAGGTTACGTTAGGTTAAGGTATGAACCGTCGTAAAACCGCAATAAACAATGTCACTTAGTGAGATGCAGTGTTTTTCACCTTTACAAGTTGGGAACTGCGATATCTAATGTGAAAGCGCTTGAAACCGTCGTAATGTTGTAGAAAGCAATGTAAAGTAGCGAGTAAAACATTTTCTAACGATAGAAGTGCGAAGGTTATGTTAGGTTGAGTTATGTTAGTTTAAGCTAGGTAGCGTGGTGAAACCACCAAAAACGACGTCATCTAACGAGATAGTGTTGTTTTATTGCGAGTACGAAACTGCGATAGGTAAAATGTTGTGAAAGCACACAAAACGGCATGAACAAGCCAAATACTGCGTGTTGTACCGTTACAAATGCGAAACTGCTATGTTGTGACATTCTCGGTAAAGCGCATGCAAGTATCGTGAAACCTTAAAGAACGATTTCATTTAGCGAGATACAGCGTTCTGTACTGTAATAAGTTGGTGAGAAACTGTGAGGTCAAGCAAATATCGTAATTGTGAACGAAACAGTGTAATTGAGCGTCTTTAGATACAAGTGCGAATGTTAGGTTAGGTTGACATATCAACCGTCGTAAAACCGCATTAAACAATGTCACTTAGTGAGATGTAGTGTTTTTCAACATTACAAGTCGGGAACTACGATATCTAATGTGAAAGCGCATGAAACCGTCGTAATCTTGTAGAAAACATTGTAAAGTGGCGAGTAAAACGTTTTCTAACGATAGAAGGTCGAAGGTTAGGTTAGGTTAGGTTAGTTTAAGCTAGGTAGCGTCGTGAAACTACCAAAAACGACGTCATCTAACGAGATAGTGTTGTTTTATAGCGAGTATTAAACTGCGATAGGTGAAATGTTGTGAAAGCACACAAAACGGCATGAACAAGCCAAATACTGCGTGTTCTACCGTTACAAGTGCGAAACTGCTATATTGTGATATTCTCGTTAAAGCGCATGCAAGCATCGTGAAACCTTAAAGAACAATGTCATTTAGCGAGATACAGCGTTCTGTACTGCAATAAGTTGGTGAAAAACTGTGAGGTTATGCAAATATCGTAATTGTGAACAAAACAGTGTAATAGAGCGTTTTTAGATACAAGTGCGAATGTTAGGTTAGGTTAAGATATGAACCTTCGTAAAACCGCATTAAACAATGTCAATTACTGAGATGCAGTGTTTTTCACCATTAAAAGTGGGGAATTGCGATATTTAACGTGAAAGCGCTTGCAACCGTCGTTAGGTTAGGTTAGGTTAGGTTAGGTTAGGTTAGGTTTGGTTAGGTTAGATTAGGTTAGGTTGGGTTGAGTTGGGTTAGGTTAGGTTAGGTTAGGTTAGGTTAGGTTGGGTTAGGTTAGGTTAGGTTACGTTAGGTTAGGTTAGGTTACGTTAGGTTAGGTTAGATTAGGTTACGTTAGGTTAGGTTAGGTTAGGTAAGGATAATTTGGTTAGGTTAGGTAAGGTTAGGTTAGGTTAGGTTAGGTTGGGTTGGGTGTTGTTGGGTTGGGTTGGGTTGGGTTAGGTTGGGTTAGGTTAGGTTAGGGTACGTTAGGTTAGGTTACGTTAGGTTATGTTAGGTTAGGTTATGTTACGTTAGGTTAGGTTAGGTCAGGTAAGGTTAGGTTACGTTAGAATAGGTTAGGTTAGGTTACGTTAGGTTAGGTTAAGTTAGGTTAGGTTAGGTTTGGTTAGGTTAGGTTAGGTTAGGTTAGGTTAGGTTAGGTTAGGTTGGGTTGGGTTGGGTTAGGTTAGGTCAGGTTAGGTTAGGTAAGGTTAGGTTAGGTTAGGTTAGGTTACGTTAGGTTAAGGTATGAACCGTCGTAAAACCGCATTGAACAATGTCACTTTGTGAGATGCAGGTTTTTTCACCTTTACAAGTTGGGAACTGCGATATCTAATGTGAAAGCGCTTGAAACCGTCGTAATGTTGTAGAAAGCAATGTAAAGTAGCGAGTAAAACGTTTTCTAACGATAGAAGTGCGAAGGTCTTGTTAGGTTGAGTTATGTTAGTTTAAGCTAGGTAGCGTCGTGAAACTACCAAAAACAACGTCATCTAACGAGATAGTGTTGTTTTATTGCGAGTACGAAACTGCGATAGGTGAAATGTTGTGAAAGCACACAAAACGGCATGAACAAGCCAAATACTGCGTGTTGTACCGTTACAAGTGCGAAACTGCTATGTTGTGATATTCTCGTTAAAGCGCATGCAAGCATCGTGAAACCTTAAAGAACGATGTCATTTAGCGAGATACAGCGTTCTGTACTGCAATAAGTTGGTGAAAAACTGTGAGGTTATGCAAATATCCTAATTGTGAACGAAACAGTGTAATAGAGCGTTTTTTAGTACAAGCGCGAATGTTAGGTTAGGTTAAGATATGAACCGTCGTAAAACCGCATTAAACAATGTCACTTAGTGAGATGCTGTGTTTTTCGCCATTACAAGTCGGGATTTGCAATATCTAATGTGAAAGCGCATGAAACCGTCGTAATCTTGTAGAAAACATTGTAAAGTAGCGAATAAAACGTTTTCTAACGATAGAAGTGCGAAGGTTCGGTTAGTTTGAGCTAGGTAGCGTCGTGAAACCACCAAAAACGATGTCATCTAACGAGATAGTGTTGTTTTATTGCGAGTACGAAACTGCGATAGGTGAAATATTGGGAAAGCACACAAAATGGCATGAACTAGCCAGATACTGCGTCTTGTGCCGTTACAAGTGCGAAACTGCTTTATTGTGATATTCTCGTTAAAGCGCATGCAAGTATCGTGAAAATTTAAAGAACGATGTCATTTAGCGAGATACAGCGTTCTGTACTGTAATAAGTTGGTTAGAAACTGTGAGGTCAAGCAAATATCGTAATTGTGAACGAAACAGTGTAATTGAGCGTATTTAGTACAAGTGCGAATGTTAGGTTAGGTTGAGATATCAACCGTCGTAAAACCGCATTAAACAATGTCACTTAGTGAGCTGTAGTGTTTTTCAACATTACAAGTCGGGAACTACGATATCTAATGTGAAAGCGCATGAAACCGTCGTAATCTTGTAGAAAACATTGTAAAGTTGCGAG
>NW_027464627.1:1120000-1172500 GCF_043290135.1 Rhipicephalus microplus | reverse complement strand
CGTTCTGTACTGCAATAAGTTGGTGAAAAACTGTGAGGTTATGCAAATATCCTAATTGTGAACGAAACAGTGTAATAGAGCGTTTTTTAGTACAAGTGCGAATGTTAGGTTAGGTTAAGATATGAACCGTCGTAAAACCGCATTAAACAATGTCACTTAGTGAGATGCTGTGTTTTTCACCATTACAAGTCGGGAACTGCAATATCTAATGTGAAAGCGCATGAAACCGTCGTAATCTTGTAGAAAACATTGTAAAGTAGCGAATAAAACGTTTTCTAACGATAGAAGTGCGAAGGTTCGGTTAGTTTGAGCTAGGTAGCGTCGTGAAACCACCAAAAACGATGTCATCTAACGAGATAGTGTTGTTTTATTGCGAGTACGAAACTGCGATAGGTGAAATATTGGGAAAGCACACAAAATGGCATGAACTAGCCAGATACGGCGTCTTGTGCCGTTACAAGTGCGAAACTGCTTTATTGTGATATTCTCGTTAAAGCGCATGCAAGTATCGTGAAAATTTAAAAAACGATGTCATTTAGCCAGATACAGCGTTCTGTACTGTAATAAGTTGGTTAGAAACTGTGAGGTCAAGCAAATATCGTAATTGTGAACGAAACAGTGTAATTGAGCGTATTTAGTACAAGTGCGAATGTTAGGTTAGGTTGAGATATCAACCGTCGTAAAACCGCATTAAACAATGTCACTTAGTGAGCTGTAGTGTTTTTCAACATTACAAGTCGGGAACTACGATATCTAATGTGAAAGCGCATGAAACCGTCGTAATCTTGTAGAAAACACTGTAAAGTTGCGAGTAAAACGTTTTCTAACGATAGAAGTGCGAAGGTTAGCTTGAGTTATGTTAGTTTAAGCTATGTAGCGTCGTGAAGCTACCAAAAACGACGTCATCTAACGAGATAGTGTTGTTTTATTGCGAGTATAAAACTGCGATAGGTGAAATGTTGTGAATGCACACAAAACGGCATGAACAAGCCAAATACTGCGTGTTCTACCGTTACAAGTGCAAAACTGCTATATTGTGATATTCTCGTTAAAGCGCATGCAAGCATCGTGAAACCTTAAAGAACAATGTCATTTAGCGAGATACAGCGTTCTGTACTGCAATAAGTTGGTGAAAAACTGTGAGGATATGCAAATATCGTAATTGTGAACGAAACAGTGTAATAGAGCGTTTTTCAATACAAGTACGAATGTTAGGTTAGGTTAAGATATGAACCGTCGTAAAACCGCATTAAACAATGTCACTTAGTGAGATGCAGTGTTTTTCACCATTACAAGTTGGGAACTGCGATATCTAATGTGAAAGCGCTTGCAAACGTCGTTAGGTTAGGTTAGGTTAGGTTAGGTTAGGTTACGTTAGGTTAGGTTAGGTTAAGTTTGGTTAGGTTAGGTTAGGTTAGGGTATGTTAGGTAAGGTTTGGTTAGGTTAGGTTAGGTTAGGTTGGTTTAGGTTAGGTTAGGTTAGGTTAAGATATGAACCGCGCTAAAACCGCATTAAACATTGTCACTTAGTGAGATGCTGTGTTTTTCACCATTACAAGTCGGGAACTGCGATATCTAATGTGAAAGCGCATGAAACCGTCGTAATCTTGTAGAAAACATTGTAAAGTAGCGAATAAAACGTTTTCTAACGATAGAAGTGCGAAGGTTAGCTTGAGTTATGTTAGTTTAAGCTATGTAGCGTCGTGAAACTACCAAAAACGACGTCATCTAACGAGATAGTGTTGTTTTATTGCGAGTATTAAACTGCGATAGGTGAAATGTTGTGAATGCACACAAAACGGCATGAACAAGCCAAATACTGCGTGTTCTACCGTTACAAGTGCGAAACTGCTATATTGTGATATTCTCGTTAAAGCGCATGCAAGCATCGTGAAACCTTAAAGAACAATGTCATTTAGCGAGATACAGCGTTCTGTACTGCAATATGTTGGTGAAAAACTGTGAGGTTATGCAAATATCGTAATTGTGAACGAAACAGTGTAATAGAGCGTTTTTCAATACAAGTACGAATGTTAGGTTAGGTTAAGATAAGAACCGTCGTAAAACCGCATTAAACAATGTCACTTAGTGAGATGCAGTGTTTTTCACCATTACAAGTTGGGAACTGCAATATCTAATGTGAAAGCGCTTGCAACCGTCGTTAGGTTAGGTTAGGTTAGGTTAGGTTAGGTTAGGTTTGGTTAGGTTAGGTTAGGTTAGGTTAGGTTAGATTAGGTTAGGTTGGGTTGAGTTGGGTTAGGTTAGGTTAGGTTAGGTTGGGTTAGGTTAGGTTAGGTTACGTTAGGTTAGGTTAGGTTACGTTAGGTTAGGTTAGGTTAGGTTACGTTAGGTTAGGTTAGGTTAGGTAAGGATAATTTGGTTAGGTTAGGTAAGGTTAGGTTAGGTTAGGTTAGGTTGGGTTGGGTGTTGTTGGGTTGGGTTGGGTTGGGTTGGGTTAGGTTGGGTTAGGTTAGGTTAGGTTACGTTAGGTTAGGTTAGGTTAGGTTACGTTAGGTTATGTTAGGTTAGGTTAGGTTACGTTAGGTTAGGTTAGGTCAGGTAAGGTTAGGTTACGTTAGAATAGGTTAGGTTAGGTTACGTTAGGTTAGGTTAAGTTAGGTTAGGTTAGGTTTGGTTAGGTTAGGTTAGGTTAGCTTAGGTTAGGTTGGGTTGGGTTGGGTTAGGTTGGGTTAGGTTAGGTTAGGTTAGGTTAGGTTGGGTTAGGTTAGTTTAGGTTAGGTTAGGTTAGGTTAGGTTGGGTTGGGTTGGGTTAGGTTAGGTTAGGTTAGGTTAGGTTAAGGTATGAACCGTCGTAAAACCGCAATAAACAATGTCACTTAGTGAGATGCTGTGTTTTTCACCATTACAAGTCGGTAACTGTGATATCTAATGTGAAAGCGCATGAAACCGTCGTAATCTTGTAGAAAACATTGTAAAGCAGCGAATAAAACGTTTTCTAACGAAAGAAGTGCGAAGGTTAGGTTAGTTTAAGCTAGGTAGCGTCGTGAAACTACCAAAAACGACGTCATCTAACGAGATAGTGTTGTTTTATTGCGAGTACGAAACTGCGATAGGTGAAATGTTGTGAAAGCACACAAAACGGCATGAACAAGCCAAATACTGCGTGTTTTACCGTTACAAGTGCGAAACTGCTATGTTGTGATATTCTCGTTAAAGCGCATGCAAGCATCGTGAAACCTTAAAGAACGATGTCATTTAGCGAGATACAGCGTTCTGTACTGCAATAAGTTGGTGAAAAACTGTGAGGTTATGCAAATATCCTAATTGTGAACGAAACAGTGTAATAGAGCGTTTTTTAATACAAGTGCGAATGTTAGGTTAGGTTAAGATATGAACCGTCGTAAAACCGCATTAAACAATGTCACTTAGTGAGATGCAGTGTTTTTCACCATTAAAAGTCGGGAACTGCGATATCTAATGTGAAAGCGCTTGCAAACGTCGTTAGGTTAGGTTAGGTTAGGTTAGGTTAGGATAGGTTAGGTTACGTTAGGTTAGGTTAGGTTAGGTTTGGTTAGGTTAGGTTAGGTTGGGTTAGGTTAGGGTATGTTAGGTAAGGTTTGGTTAGGTTAGGTTAGGTTAGGTTGGTTTAGGTAAGGTTAGGTTAGGTTAAGATATGAACCGCGCTAAAACCGCATTAAACAATGTCACTTAGTGAGATGCTGTGTTTTTCACCATTACAAGTCGGGAACTGCAATATCTAATGTGAAAGCGCATGAAACCGTCGTAATCTTGTAGAAAACATTGTAAAGTAGCGAATAAAACGTTTTCTAACGATAGAAGTGCGAAGGTTCGGTTAGTTTGAGCTAGGTAGCGTCGTGAAACCACCAAAAACGATGTCATCTAACGAGATAGTGTTGTTTTATTGCGAGTATTAAACTGCGATAGGTGAAATGTTGTGAATGCACACAAAACGGCATGAACAAGCCAAATACTGCGTGTTCTACCGTTACAAGTGCGAAACTGCTATATTGTGATATTCTCGTTAAAGCGCATGCAAGCATCGTGAAACCTTAAAGAACAATGTCATTTAGCGAGATACAGCGTTCTGTACTGCAATAAGTTGGTGAAAAACTGTGAGGTTATGCAAATATCTTAATTGTGAACGAAACAGTGTAATAGAGCGTTTTTCAATACAAGTACGAATGTTAGGTTAGGTTAAGATATGAACCGTCGTAAAACCGCATTAAACAATGTCACTTAGTGAGATGCAGTGTTTTTCACCATTACAAGTTGGGAACTGCGATATCTAATGTGAAAGCGCTTGCAAACGTCGTTAGGTTAGGTTAGGTTAGGTTAGGTTAGGTTACGTTAGGTTAGGTTTGGTTAGGTTAGGTTAGGTTAGGTTATGTTAGGTTAGGTTGGGTTAGGTTAGGTTAGGTTACGTTAGGTTAAGGTATGAACCGTCGTAAAACCGCAATAAACAATGTCACTTAGTGAGATGCAGTGTTTTTCACCTTTACAAGTTGGGAACTGCGATATCTAATGTGAAAGCGCTTGAAACCGTCGTAATGTTGTAGAAAGCAATGTAAAGTAGCGAGTAAAACGTTTTCTAACGATAGAAGTGCGAAGGTTATGTTAGGTTGAGTTATGTTAGTTTAAGCTAGGTAGCGTCGTGAAACCACCAAAAACGACGTCATCTAACGAGATAGTGTTGTTTTATTGCGAGTACGAAACTGCGATAGGTAAAATGTTGTGAAATCACACAAAACGGCATGAACAAGCCAAATACTGCGTGTTGTACCGTTACAAGTGCGAAACTGCTATGTTGTGACATTCTCGGTAAAGCGCATGCAAGTATCGTGAAACCTTAAAGAACGATGTCATTTAGCGAGATACAGCGTTCTGTACTGTAATAAGTTGGTGAGAAACTGTGAGGTCAAGCAAATATCGTAATTGTGAACGAAACAGTGTAATTGAGCGTCTTTAGATACAAGTGCGAATGTTAGGTTAGGTTGACATATCAACCGTCGTAAAACCGCATTAAACAATGTCACTTAGTGAGATGTAGTGTTTTTCAACATTACAAGTCGGGAACTACGATATCTAATGTGAAAGCGCATGAAACCGTCGTAATCTTGTAGAAAACATTGTAAAGTGGCGAGTAAAACGTTTTTTAACGATCGAAGTGCGAAGGTTAGGTTAGGTTAGGTTAGTTTAAGCTAGGTAGCGTCGTGAAACTACCAAAAACTACGTCATCTAACGAGATAGTGTTGTTTTATAGCGAGTATTAAACTGCGATAGGTGAAATGTTGTGAAAGCACACAAAACGGCATGAACAAGCCAAATACTGCGTGTTCTACCGTTACAAGTGCGAAACTGCTATATTGTGATATTCTCGTTAAAGCGCATGCAAGCATCGTGAAACCTTAAAGAACAATGTCATTTAGCGAGATACAGCGTTCTGTACTGCAATAAGTTGGTGAAAAACTGTGAGGTTATGCAAATATCGTAATTGTGAACGAAACAGTGTAATAGAGCGTTTTTCAATACAAGTACGAATGTTAGGTTAGGTTAAGATATGAACCGTCGTAAAACCGCATTAAACAATGTCACTTAGTGAGATGCAGTGTTTTTCACCATTACAAGTTGGGAACTGCGATATCTAATGTGAAAGCGCTTGCAAACGTCGTTAGGTTAGGTTAGGTTAGGTTAGGTTACGTTAGGTTAGGTTTGGTTAGGTTAGGTTAGGTTAGGTTATGTTAGGTTAGGTTGGGTTAGGTTAGGTTAGGTTACGTTAGGTTAAGGTATGAACCGTCGTAAAACCGCAATAAACAATGTCACTTAGTGAGATGCAGTGTTTTTCACCTTTACAAGTTGGGAACTGCGATATCTAATGTGAAAGCGCTTGAAACCGTCGTAATGTTGTAGAAAGCAATGTAAAGTAGCGAGTAAAACGTTTTCTAACGATAGAAGTGCGAAGGTTATGTTAGGTTGAGTTATGTTAGTTTAAGCTAGGTAGCGTCGTGAAACCACCAAAAACGACGTCATCTAACGAGATAGTGTTGTTTTATTGCGAGTACGAAACTGCGATAGGTAAAATGTTGTGAAAGCACACAAAACGGCATGAACAAGCCAAATACTGCGTGTTGTACCGTTACAAGTGCGAAACTGCTATGTTGTGACATTCTCGGTAAAGCGCATGCAAGTATCGTGAAACCTTAAAGAACGATGTCATTTAGCGAGATACAGCGTTCTGTACTGTAATAAGTTGGTGAGAAACTGTGAGGTCAAGCAAATATCGTAATTGTGAACGAAACAGTGTAATTGAGCGTCTTTAGATACAAGTGCGAATGTTAGGTTAGGTTGACATATCAACCGTCGTAAAACCGCATTAAACAATGTCACTTAGTGAGATGTAGTGTTTTTCAACATTACAAGTCGGGAACTACGATATCTAATGTGAAAGCGCATGAAACCGTCGTAATCTTGTAGAAAACATTGTAAAGTGGCGAGTAAAACGTTTTTTAACGATAGAAGTGCGAAGGTTAGGTTAGGTTAGGTTAGTTTAAGCTAGGTAGCGTCGTGAAACTACCAAAAACAACGTCATCTAACGAGATAGTGTTGTTTTATTGCGAGTACGAAACTGCGATAGGTGAAATGTTGTGAAAGCACACAAAACGGCATGAACAAGCCAAATACTGCGTGTTGTACCGTTACAAGTGCGAAACTGCTATGTTGTGATATTCTCGTTAAAGCGCATGCAAGCATCGTGAAACCTTAAAGAACGATGTTATTTAGCGAGATACAGCGTTCTGTACTGCAATAAGTTGGTGAAAAACTGTGAGGTTATGCAAATATCCTAATTGTGAACGAAACAGTGTAATAGAGCGTTTTTTAGTACAAGTGCGAATGTTAGGTTAGGTTAAGATATGAACCGTCGTAAAACCGCATTAAACAATGTCACTTAGTGAGATGCTGTGTTTTTCACCATTACAAGTCGGGAACTGCAATATCTAATGTGAAAGCGCATGAAACCGTCGTAATCTTGTAGAAACATTGTAAAGTAGCGAATAAAACGTTTTCTAACGATAGAAGTGCGAAGGTTCGGTTAGTTTGAGCTAGGTAGCGTCGTGAAACCACCAAAAACGATGTCATCTAACGAGATAGTGTTGTTTTATTGCGAGTACGAAACTGCGATAGGTGAAATATTGGGAAAGCACACAAAATGGCATGAACTAGCCAGATACGGCGTCTTGTGCCGTTACAAGTGCGAAACTGCTTTATTGTGATATTCTCGTTAAAGCGCATGCAAGTATCGTGAAAATTTAAAGAACGATGTCATTTAGCGAGATACAGCGTTCTGTACTGTAATAAGTTGGTTAGAAACTGTGAGGTCAAGCAAATATCGTAATTGTGAACGAAACAGTGTAATTGAGCGTATTTAGTACAAGTGCGAATGTTAGGTTAGGTTGAGATATCAACCGTCGTAAAACCGCATTAAACAATGTCACTTAGTGAGCTGTAGTGTTTTTCAACATTACAAGTCGGGAACTACGATATCTAATGTGAAAGCGCATGAAACCGTCGTAATCTTGTAGAAAACACTGTAAAGTTGCGAGTAAAACGTTTTCTAACGATAGAAGTGCGAAGGTTAGCTTGAGTTATGTTAGTTTAAGCTATGTAGCGTCGTGAAGCTACCAAAAACGACGTCATCTAACGAGATAGTGTTGTTTTATTGCGAGTATAAAACTGCGATAGGTGAAATGTTGTGAATGCACACAAAACGGCATGAACAAGCCAAATACTGCGTGTTCTACCGTTACAAGTGCAAAACTGCTATATTGTGATATTCTCGTTAAAGCGCATGCAAGCATCGTGAAACCTTAAAGAACAATGTCATTTAGCGAGATACAGCGTTCTGTACTGCAATAAGTTGGTGAAAAACTGTGAGGTTATGCAAATATCGTAATTGTGAACGAAACAGTGTAATAGAGCGTTTTTCAATACAAGTATGAATGTTAGGTTAGGTTAAGATATGAACCGTCGTAAAACCGCATTAAACAATGTCACTTAGTGAGATGCAGTGTTTTTCACCATTACAAGTTGGGAACTGCGATATCTAATGTGAAAGCGCTTGCAAACGTCGTTAGGTTAGGTTAGGTTAGGTTAGGTTAGGTTACGTTAGGTTAGGTTAGGTTAAGTTTGGTTAGGTTAGGTTAGGTTAGGGTATGTTAGGTAAGGTTTGGTTAGGTTAGGTTAGGTTAGGTTGGTTTAGGTAAGGTTAGGTTAGGTTAAGATATGAACCGCGCTAAAACCGCATTAAACAATGTCACTTAGTGAGATGCTGTGTTTTTCACCATTACAAGTCGGGAACTGCGATATCTAATGTGAAAGCGCATGAAACCGTCGTAATCTTGTAGAAAACATTGTAAAGTAGCGAATAAAACGTTTTCTAACGATAGAAGTGCGAAGGTTAGCTTGAGTTATGTTAGTTTAAGCTATGTAGCGTCGTGAAACTACCAAAAACGACGTCATCTAACGAGATAGTGTTGTTTTATTGCGAGTATTAAACTGCGATAGGTGAAATGTTGTGAATGCACACAAAACGGCATGAACAAGCCAAATACTGCGTGTTCTACCGTTACAAGTGCGAAACTGCTATATTGTGATATTCTCGTTAAAGCGCATGCAAGCATCGTGAAACCTTAAAGAACAATGTCATTTAGCGAGATACAGCGTTCTGTACTGCAATATGTTGGTGAAAAACTGTGAGGTTATGCAAATATCGTAATTGTGAACGAAACAGTGTAATAGAGCGTTTTTCAATACAAGTACGAATGTTACGTTAGGTTAAGATAAGAACCGTCGTAAAACCGCATTAAACAATGTCACTTAGTGAGATGCAGTGTTTTTCACCATTACAAGTTGGGAACTGCGATATCTAATGTGAAAGCGCTTGCAACCGTCGTTAGGTTAGGTTAGGTTAGGTTAGGTTAGGTTAGGTTTGGTTAGGTTAGGTTAGGTTAGGTTAGATTAGGTTAGGTTGGGTTGAGTTGGGTTAGGTTAGGTTAGGTTAGGTTGGGTTAGGTTAGGTTAGGTTACGTTAGGTTAGGTTAGGTTACGTTAGGTTAGGTTAGGTTAGGTTACGTTAGGTTAGGTTAGGTTAGGTAAGGATAATTTGGTTAGGTTAGGTAAGGTTAGGTTAGGTTAGGTTAGGTTGGGTTGGGTGTTGTTGGGTTGGGTTGGGTTGGGTTGGGTTAGGTTGGGTTAGGTTAGGTTAGGTTACGTTAGGTTAGGTTAGGTTAGGTTACGTTAGGTTATGTTAGGTTAGGTTAGGTTACGTTAGGTTAGGTTAGGTCAGGTAAGGTTAGGTTACGTTAGAATAGGTTAGGTTAGGTTACGTTAGGTTAGGTTAAGTTAGGTTAGGTTAGGTTTGGTTAGGTTAGGTTAGGTTAGCTTAGGTTAGGTTGGGTTGGGTTGGGTTAGGTTGGGTTAGGTTAGGTTAGGTTGGGTTAGGTTAGTTTAGGTTAGGTTAGGTTAGGTTAGGTTGGGTTGGGTTGGGTTAGGTTAGGTTAGGTTAGGTTAGGTTAAGGTATGAACCGTCGTAAAACCGCAATAAACAATGTCACTTAGTGAGATGCTGTGTTTTTCACCATTACAAGTCGGTAACTGTGATATCTAATGTGAAAGCGCATGAAACCGTCGTAATCTTGTAGAAAACATTGTAAAGCAGCGAATAAAACGTTTTCTAACGAAAGAAGTGCGAAGGTTAGGTTAGTTTAAGCTAGGTAGCGTCGTGAAACTACCAAAAACGACGTCATCTAACGAGATAGTGTTGTTTTATTGCGAGTACGAAACTGCGATAGGTGAAATGTTGTGAAAGCACACAAAACGGCATGAACAAGCCAAATACTGCGTGTTTTACCGTTACAAGTGCGAAACTGCTATGTTGTGATATTCTCGTTAAAGCGCATGCAAGCATCGTGAAACCTTAAAGAACGATGTCATTTAGCGAGATACAGCGTTCTGTACTGCAATAAGTTGGTGAAAAACTGTGAGGTTATGAAAATATCCTAATTGTGAACGAAACAGTGTAATAGAGCGTTTTTTAATACAAGTGCGAATGTTAGGTTAGGTTAAGATATGAACCGTCGTAAAACCGCATTAAACAATGTCACTTAGTGAGATGCAGTGTTTTTCACCATTACAAGTCGGGAACTGCGATATCTAATGTGAAAGCGCTTGCAAACGTCGTTAGGTTAGGTTAGGTTAGGTTAGGTTAGGTTAGGTTACGTTAGGTTAGGTTAGGTTAGGTTTGGTTAGGTTAGGTTGGGTTAGGTTAGGGTATGTTAGGTAAGGTTTGGTTAGGTTAGGTTAGGTTAGGTTGGTTTAGGTAAGGTTAGGTTAGGTTAAGATATGAACCGCGCTAAAACCGCATTAAACAATGTCACTTAGTGAGATGCTGTGTTTTTCACCATTACAAGTCGGGAACTGCGATATCTAATGTGAAAGCGCATGAAACCGTCGTAATCTTGTAGAAAACATTGTAAAGTAGCGAATAAAACGTTTTCTAACGATAGAAGTGCGAAGGTTCGGTTAGTTTGAGCTAGGTAGCGTCGTGAAACCACCAAAAACGATGTCATCTAACGAGATAGTGTTGTTTTATTGCGAGTATTAAACTGCGATAGGTGAAATGTTGTGAATGCACACAAAACGGCATGAACAAGCCAAATACTGCGTGTTCTACCGTTACAAGTGCGAAACTGCTATATTGTGATATTCTCGTTAAAGCGCATGCAAGCATCGTGAAACCTTAAAGAACAATGTCATTTAGCGAGATACAGCGTTCTGTACTGCAATAAGTTGGTGAAAAACTGTGAGGTTATGCAAATATCTTAATTGTGAACGAAACAGTGTAATAGAGCGTTTTTCAATACAAGTACGAATGTTAGGTTAGGTTAAGATATGAACCGTCGTAAAACCGCATTAAACAATGTCACTTAGTGAGATGCAGTGTTTTTCACCATTACAAGTTGGGAACTGCGATATCTAATGTGAAAGCGCTTGCAAACGTCGTTAGGTTAGGTTAGGTTAGGTTAGGTTAGGTTACGTTAGGTTAGGTTTGGTTAGGTTAGGTTAGGTTAGGTTATGTTAGGTTAGGTTGGGTTAGGTTAGGTTAGGTTACGTTAGGTTAAGGTATGAACCGTCGTAAAACCGCAATAAACAATGTCACTTAGTGAGATGCAGTGTTTTTCACCTTTACAAGTTGGGAACTGCGATATCTAATGTGAAAGCGCTTGAAACCGTCGTAATGTTGTAGAAAGCAATGTAAAGTAGCGAGTAAAACGTTTTCTAACGATAGAAGTGCGAAGGTTATGTTAGGTTGAGTTATGTTAGTTTAAGCTAGGTAGCGTCGTGAAACCACCAAAAACGACGTCATCTAACGAGATAGTGTTGTTTTATTGCGAGTACGAAACTGCGATAGGTAAAATGTTGTGAAATCACACAAAACGGCATGAACAAGCCAAATACTGCGTGTTGTACCGTTACAAGTGCGAAACTGCTATGTTGTGACATTCTCGGTAAAGCGCATGCAAGTATCGTGAAACCTTAAAGAACGATGTCATTTAGCGAGATACAGCGTTCTGTACTGTAATAAGTTGGTGAGAAACTGTGAGGTCAAGCAAATATCGTAATTGTGAACGAAACAGTGTAATTGAGCGTCTTTAGATACAAGTGCGAATGTTAGGTTAGGTTGACATATCAACCGTCGTAAAACCGCATTAAACAATGTCACTTAGTGAGATGTAGTGTTTTTCAACATTACAAGTCGGGAACTACGATATCTAATGTGAAAGCGCATGAAACCGTCGTAATCTTGTAGAAAACATTGTAAAGTGGCGAGTAAAACGTTTTTTAACGATCGAAGTGCGAAGGTTAGGTTAGGTTAGGTTAGTTTAAGCTAGGTAGCGTCGTGAAACTACCAAAAACTACGTCATCTAACGAGATAGTGTTGTTTTATAGCGAGTATTAAACTGCGATAGGTGAAATGTTGTGAAAGCACACAAAACGGCATGAACAAGCCAAATACTGCGTGTTCTACCGTTACAAGTGCGAAACTGCTATATTGTGATATTCTCGTTAAAGCGCATGCAAGCATCGTGAAACCTTAAAGAACAATGTCATTTAGCGAGATACAGCGTTCTGTACTGCAATAAGTTGGTGAAAAACTGTGAGGTTATGCAAATATCGTAATTGTGAACGAAACAGTGTAATAGAGCGTTTTTCAATACAAGTACGAATGTTAGGTTAGGTTAAGATATGAACCGTCGTAAAACCGCATTAAACAATGTCACTTAGTGAGATGCAGTGTTTTTCACCATTACAAGTTGGGAACTGCGATATCTAATGTGAAAGCGCTTGCAAACGTCGTTAGGTTAGGTTAGGTTAGGTTAGGTTACGTTAGGTTAGGTTTGGTTAGGTTAGGTTAGGTTAGGTTATGTTAGGTTAGGTTGGGTTAGGTTAGGTTAGGTTACGTTAGGTTAAGGTATGAACCGTCGTAAAACCGCAATAAACAATGTCACTTAGTGAGATGCAGTGTTTTTCACCTTTACAAGTTGGGAACTGCGATATCTAATGTGAAAGCGCTTGAAACCGTCGTAATGTTGTAGAAAGCAATGTAAAGTAGCGAGTAAAACGTTTTCTAACGATAGAAGTGCGAAGGTTATGTTAGGTTGAGTTATGTTAGTTTAAGCTAGGTAGCGTCGTGAAACCACCAAAAACGACGTCATCTAACGAGATAGTGTTGTTTTATTGCGAGTACGAAACTGCGATAGGTAAAATGTTGTGAAAGCACACAAAACGGCATGAACAAGCCAAATACTGCGTGTTGTACCGTTACAAGTGCGAAACTGCTATGTTGTGACATTCTCGGTAAAGCGCATGCAAGTATCGTGAAACCTTAAAGAACGATGTCATTTAGCGAGATACAGCGTTCTGTACTGTAATAAGTTGGTGAGAAACTGTGAGGTCAAGCAAATATCGTAATTGTGAACGAAACAGTGTAATTGAGCGTCTTTAGATACAAGTGCGAATGTTAGGTTAGGTTGACATATCAACCGTCGTAAAACCGCATTAAACAATGTCACTTAGTGAGATGTAGTGTTTTTCAACATTACAAGTCGGGAACTACGATATCTAATGTGAAAGCGCATGAAACCGTCGTAATCTTGTAGAAAACATTGTAAAGTGGCGAGTAAAACGTTTTTTAACGATAGAAGTGCGAAGGTTAGGTTAGGTTAGGTTAGTTTAAGCTAGGTAGCGTCGTGAAACTACCAAAAACAACGTCATCTAACGAGATAGTGTTGTTTTATTGCGAGTACGAAACTGCGATAGGTGAAATGTTGTGAAAGCACACAAAACGGCATGAACAAGCCAAATACTGCGTGTTGTACCGTTACAAGTGCGAAACTGCTATGTTGTGATATTCTCGTTAAAGCGCATGCAAGCATCGTGAAACCTTAAAGAACGATGTTATTTAGCGAGATACAGCGTTCTGTACTGCAATAAGTTGGTGAAAAACTGTGAGGTTATGCAAATATCCTAATTGTGAACGAAACAGTGTAATAGAGCGTTTTTTAGTACAAGTGCGAATGTTAGGTTAGGTTAAGATATGAACCGTCGTAAAACCGCATTAAACAATGTCACTTAGTGAGATGCTGTGTTTTTCACCATTACAAGTCGGGAACTGCAATATCTAATGTGAAAGCGCATGAAACCGTCGTAATCTTGTAGAAACATTGTAAAGTAGCGAATAAAACGTTTTCTAACGATAGAAGTGCGAAGGTTCGGTTAGTTTGAGCTAGGTAGCGTCGTGAAACCACCAAAAACGATGTCATCTAACGAGATAGTGTTGTTTTATTGCGAGTACGAAACTGCGATAGGTGAAATATTGGGAAAGCACACAAAATGGCATGAACTAGCCAGATACGGCGTCTTGTGCCGTTACAAGTGCGAAACTGCTTTATTGTGATATTCTCGTTAAAGCGCATGCAAGTATCGTGAAAATTTAAAGAACGATGTCATTTAGCGAGATACAGCGTTCTGTACTGTAATAAGTTGGTTAGAAACTGTGAGGTCAAGCAAATATCGTAATTGTGAACGAAACAGTGTAATTGAGCGTATTTAGTACAAGTGCGAATGTTAGGTTAGGTTGAGATATCAACCGTCGTAAAACCGCATTAAACAATGTCACTTAGTGAGCTGTAGTGTTTTTCAACATTACAAGTCGGGAACTACGATATCTAATGTGAAAGCGCATGAAACCGTCGTAATCTTGTAGAAAACACTGTAAAGTTGCGAGTAAAACGTTTTCTAACGATAGAAGTGCGAAGGTTAGCTTGAGTTATGTTAGTTTAAGCTATGTAGCGTCGTGAAGCTACCAAAAACGACGTCATCTAACGAGATAGTGTTGTTTTATTGCGAGTATAAAACTGCGATAGGTGAAATGTTGTGAATGCACACAAAACGGCATGAACAAGCCAAATACTGCGTGTTCTACCGTTACAAGTGCAAAACTGCTATATTGTGATATTCTCGTTAAAGCGCATGCAAGCATCGTGAAACCTTAAAGAACAATGTCATTTAGCGAGATACAGCGTTCTGTACTGCAATAAGTTGGTGAAAAACTGTGAGGTTATGCAAATATCGTAATTGTGAACGAAACAGTGTAATAGAGCGTTTTTCAATACAAGTATGAATGTTAGGTTAGGTTAAGATATGAACCGTCGTAAAACCGCATTAAACAATGTCACTTAGTGAGATGCAGTGTTTTTCACCATTACAAGTTGGGAACTGCGATATCTAATGTGAAAGCGCTTGCAAACGTCGTTAGGTTAGGTTAGGTTAGGTTAGGTTAGGTTACGTTAGGTTAGGTTAGGTTAAGTTTGGTTAGGTTAGGTTAGGTTAGGGTATGTTAGGTAAGGTTTGGTTAGGTTAGGTTAGGTTAGGTTGGTTTAGGTAAGGTTAGGTTAGGTTAAGATATGAACCGCGCTAAAACCGCATTAAACAATGTCACTTAGTGAGATGCTGTGTTTTTCACCATTACAAGTCGGGAACTGCGATATCTAATGTGAAAGCGCATGAAACCGTCGTAATCTTGTAGAAAACATTGTAAAGTAGCGAATAAAACGTTTTCTAACGATAGAAGTGCGAAGGTTAGCTTGAGTTATGTTAGTTTAAGCTATGTAGCGTCGTGAAACTACCAAAAACGACGTCATCTAACGAGATAGTGTTGTTTTATTGCGAGTATTAAACTGCGATAGGTGAAATGTTGTGAATGCACACAAAACGGCATGAACAAGCCAAATACTGCGTGTTCTACCGTTACAAGTGCGAAACTGCTATATTGTGATATTCTCGTTAAAGCGCATGCAAGCATCGTGAAACCTTAAAGAACAATGTCATTTAGCGAGATACAGCGTTCTGTACTGCAATATGTTGGTGAAAAACTGTGAGGTTATGCAAATATCGTAATTGTGAACGAAACAGTGTAATAGAGCGTTTTTCAATACAAGTACGAATGTTACGTTAGGTTAAGATAAGAACCGTCGTAAAACCGCATTAAACAATGTCACTTAGTGAGATGCAGTGTTTTTCACCATTACAAGTTGGGAACTGCGATATCTAATGTGAAAGCGCTTGCAACCGTCGTTAGGTTAGGTTAGGTTAGGTTAGGTTAGGTTAGGTTTGGTTAGGTTAGGTTAGGTTAGGTTAGATTAGGTTAGGTTGGGTTGAGTTGGGTTAGGTTAGGTTAGGTTAGGTTGGGTTAGGTTAGGTTAGGTTACGTTAGGTTAGGTTAGGTTACGTTAGGTTAGGTTAGGTTAGGTTACGTTAGGTTAGGTTAGGTTAGGTAAGGATAATTTGGTTAGGTTAGGTAAGGTTAGGTTAGGTTAGGTTAGGTTGGGTTGGGTGTTGTTGGGTTGGGTTGGGTTGGGTTGGGTTAGGTTGGGTTAGGTTAGGTTAGGTTACGTTAGGTTAGGTTAGGTTAGGTTACGTTAGGTTATGTTAGGTTAGGTTAGGTTACGTTAGGTTAGGTTAGGTCAGGTAAGGTTAGGTTACGTTAGAATAGGTTAGGTTAGGTTACGTTAGGTTAGGTTAAGTTAGGTTAGGTTAGGTTTGGTTAGGTTAGGTTAGGTTAGCTTAGGTTAGGTTGGGTTGGGTTGGGTTAGGTTGGGTTAGGTTAGGTTAGGTTGGGTTAGGTTAGTTTAGGTTAGGTTAGGTTAGGTTAGGTTGGGTTGGGTTGGGTTAGGTTAGGTTAGGTTAGGTTAGGTTAAGGTATGAACCATCGTAAAACCGCAATAAACAATGTCACTTAGTGAGATGCTGTGTTTTTCACCATTACAAGTCGGTAACTGTGATATCTAATGTGAAAGCGCATGAAACCGTCGTAATCTTGTAGAAAACATTGTAAAGCAGCGAATAAAACGTTTTCTAACGAAAGAAGTGCGAAGGTTAGGTTAGTTTAAGCTAGGTAGCGTCGTGAAACTACCAAAAACGACGTCATCTAACGAGATAGTGTTGTTTTATTGCGAGTACGAAACTGCGATAGGTGAAATGTTGTGAAAGCACACAAAACGGCATGAACAAGCCAAATACTGCGTGTTTTACCGTTACAAGTGCGAAACTGCTATGTTGTGATATTCTCGTTAAAGCGCATGCAAGCATCGTGAAACCTTAAAGAACGATGTCATTTAGCGAGATACAGCGTTCTGTACTGCAATAAGTTGGTGAAAAACTGTGAGGTTATGAAAATATCCTAATTGTGAACGAAACAGTGTAATAGAGCGTTTTTTAATACAAGTGCGAATGTTAGGTTAGGTTAAGATATGAACCGTCGTAAAACCGCATTAAACAATGTCACTTAGTGAGATGCAGTGTTTTTCACCATTACAAGTCGGGAACTGCGATATCTAATGTGAAAGCGCTTGCAAACGTCGTTAGGTTAGGTTAGGTTAGGTTAGGTTAGGTTAGGTTACGTTAGGTTAGGTTAGGTTAGGTTTGGTTAGGTTAGGTTGGGTTAGGTTAGGGTATGTTAGGTAAGGTTTGGTTAGGTTAGGTTAGGTTAGGTTGGTTTAGGTAAGGTTAGGTTAGGTTAAGATATGAACCGCGCTAAAACCGCATTAAACAATGTCACTTAGTGAGATGCTGTGTTTTTCACCATTACAAGTCGGGAACTGCGATATCTAATGTGAAAGCGCATGAAACCGTCGTAATCTTGTAGAAAACATTGTAAAGTAGCGAATAAAACGTTTTCTAACGATAGAAGTGCGAAGGTTCGGTTAGTTTGAGCTAGGTAGCGTCGTGAAACCACCAAAAACGATGTCATCTAACGAGATAGTGTTGTTTTATTGCGAGTATTAAACTGCGATAGGTGAAATGTTGTGAATGCACACAAAACGGCATGAACAAGCCAAATACTGCGTGTTCTACCGTTACAAGTGCGAAACTGCTATATTGTGATATTCTCGTTAAAGCGCATGCAAGCATCGTGAAACCTTAAAGAACAATGTCATTTAGCGAGATACAGCGTTCTGTACTGCAATAAGTTGGTGAAAAACTGTGAGGTTATGCAAATATCGTAATTGTGAACGAAACAGTGTAATAGAGCGTTTTTCAATACAAGTACGAATGTTAGGTTAGGTTAAGATATGAACCGTCGTAAAACCGCATTAAACAATGTCACTTAGTGAGATGCAGTGTTTTTCACCATTACAAGTTGGGAACTGCGATATCTAATGTGAAAGCGCTTGCAAACGTCGTTAGGTTAGGTTAGGTTAGGTTAGGTTAGGTTAGGTTAGGTTACGTTAGGTTAGGTTTGGTGAGGTTAGGTTAGGTTAGGTTATGTTAGGTTAGGTTGGGTTAGGTTAGGTTAGGTTACGTTAGGTTAAGGTATGAACCGTCGTAAAACCGCAATAAACAATGTCACTTAGTGAGATGCAGTGTTTTTCACCTTTACAAGCTGGGAACTGCGATATCTAATGTGAAAGCGCTTGAAACCGTCGTAATGTTGTAGAAAGCAATGTAAAGTAGCGAGTAAAACGTTTTCTAACGATAGAAGTGCGAAGGTTATGTTAGGTTGAGTTATGTTAGTTTAAGCTAGGTAGCGTCGTGAAACCACCAAAAACGACGTCATCTAACGAGATAGTGTTGTTTTATTGCGAGTACGAAACTGCGATAGGTAAAATGTTGTGAAATCACACAAAACGGCATGAACAAGCCAAATACTGCGTGTTGTACCGTTACAAGTGCGAAACTGCTATGTTGTGACATTCTCGGTAAAGCGCATGCAAGTATCGTGAAACCTTAAAGAACGATGTCATTTAGCGAGATACAGCGTTCTGTACTGTAATAAGTTGGTGAGAAACTGTGAGGTCAAGCAAATATCGTAATTGTGAACGAAACAGTGTAATTGAGCGTCTTTAGATACAAGTGCGAATGTTAGGTTAGGTTGACATATCAACCGTCGTAAAACCGCATTAAACAATGTCACTTAGTGAGATGTAGTGTTTTTCAACATTACAAGTCGGGAACTACGATATCTAATGTGAAAGCGCATGAAACCGTCGTAATCTTGTAGAAAACATTGTAAAGTGGCGAGTAAAACGTTTTTTACCGATAGAAGTGCGAAGGTTAGGTTAGGTTAGGTTAGTTTAAGCTAGGTAGCGTCGTGAAACTACCAAAAACTACGTCATCTAACGAGATAGTGTTGTTTTATAGCGAGTATTAAACTGCGATAGGTGAAATGTTGTGAAAGCACACAAAACGGCATGAACAAGCCAAATACTGCGTGTTCTACCGTTACAAGTGCGAAACTGCTATATTGTGATATTCTCGTTAAAGCGCATGCAAGCATCGTGAAACCTTAAAGAACAATGTCATTTAGCGAGATACAGCGTTCTGTACTGCAATAAGTTGGTGAAAAACTGTGAGGTTATGCAAATATCGTAATTGTGAACGAAACAGTGTAATAGAGCGTTTTTCAATACAAGTACGAATGTTAGGTTAGGTTAAGATATGAACCGTCGTAAAACCGCATTAAACAATGTCACTTAGTGAGATGCAGTGTTTTTCACCATTACAAGTTGGGAACTGCGATATCTAATGTGAAAGCGCTTGCAAACGTCGTTAGGTTAGGTTAGGTTAGGTTAGGTTACGTTAGGTTAGGTTTGGTGAGGTTAGGTTAGGTTAGGTTATGTTAGGTTAGGTTGGGTTAGGTTAGGTTAGGTTACGTTAGGTTAAGGTATGAACCGTCGTAAAACCGCAATAAACAATGTCACTTAGTGAGATGCAGTGTTTTTCACCTTTACAAGTTGGGAACTGCGATATCTAATGTGAAAGCGCTTGAAACCGTCGTAATGTTGTAGAAAGCAATGTAAAGTAGCGAGTAAAACGTTTTCTAACGATAGAAGTGCGAAGGTTATGTTAGGTTGAGTTATGTTAGTTTAAGCTAGGTAGCGTCGTGAAACCACCAAAAACGACGTCATCTAACGAGATAGTGTTGTTTTATTGCGAGTACGAAACTGCGATAGGTAAAATGTTGTGAAAGCACACAAAACGGCATGAACAAGCCAAATACTGCGTGTTGTACCGTTACAAGTGCGAAACTGCTATGTTGTGACATTCTCGGTAAAGCGCATGCAAGTATCGTGAAACCTTAAAGAACGATGTCATTTAGCGAGATACAGCGTTCTGTACTGTAATAAGTTGGTGAGAAACTGTGAGGTCAAGCAAATATCGTAATTGTGAACGAAACAGTGTAATTGAGCGTCTTTAGATACAAGTGCGAATGTTAGGTTAGGTTGACATATCAACCGTCGTAAAACCGCATTAAACAATGTCACTTAGTGAGATGTAGTGTTTTTCAACATTACAAGTCGGGAACTACGATATCTAATGTGAAAGCGCATGAAACCGTCGTAATCTTGTAGAAAACATTGTAAAGTGGCGAGTAAAACGTTTTTTAACGATAGAAGTGCGAAGGTTAGGTTAGGTTAGGTTAGTTTAGGCTAGGTAGCGTCGTGAAACTACCAAAAACTACGTCATCTAACGAGATAGTGTTGTTTTATAGCGAGTATTAAACTGCGATAGGTGAAATGTTGTGAAAGCACAAAAAACGGCATGAACAAGCCAAATACTGCGTGTTCTACCGTTACAAGTGCGAAACTGCTATATTGTGATATTCTCGTTAAAGCGCATGCAAGCATCGTGAAACCTTAAAGAACAATGTCATTTAGCGAGATACAGCGTTCTGTACTGCAATAAGTTGGTGAAAAACTGTGAGGTTATGCAAATATCGTAATTGTGAACGAAACAGTGTAATAGAGCGTTTTTCAATACAAGTACGAATGTTAGGTTAGGTTAAGATATGAACCGTCGTAAAACCGCATTAAACAATGTCACTTAGTGAGATGCAGTGTTTTTCACCATTACAAGTTGGGAACTGCGATATCTAATGTGAAAGCGCTTGCAAACGTCGTTAGGTTAGGTTAGGTTAGGTTAGGTTACGTTAGGTTAGGTTTGGTTAGGTTAGGTTAGGTTAGGTTATGTTAGGTTAGGTTGGGTTAGGTTAGGTTAGGTTACGTTAGGTTAAGGTATGAACCGTCGTAAAACCGCAATAAACAATGTCACTTAGTGAGATGCAGTGTTTTTCACCTTTACAAGTTGGGAACTGCGATATCTAATGTGAAAGCGCTTGAAACCGTCGTAATGTTGTAGAAAGCAATGTAAAGTAGCGAGTAAAACGTTTTCTAACGATAGAAGTGCGAAGGTTATGTTAGGTTGAGTTATGTTAGTTTAAGCTAGGTAGCGTCGTGAAACCACCAAAAACGACGTCATCTAACGAGATAGTGTTGTTTTATTGCGAGTACGAAACTGCGATAGGTAAAATGTTGTGAAAGCACACAAAACGGCATGAACAAGCCAAATACTGCGTGTTGTACCGTTACAAGTGCGAAACTGCTATGTTGTGACATTCTCGGTAAAGCGCATGCAAGTATCGTGAAACCTTAAAGAACGATGTCATTTAGCGAGATACAGCGTTCTGTACTGTAATAAGTTGGTGAGAAACTGTGAGGTCAAGCAAATATCGTAATTGTGAACGAAACAGTGTAATTGAGCGTCTTTAGATACAAGTGCGAATGTTAGGTTAGGTTGACATATCAACCGTCGTAAAACCGCATTAAACAATGTCACTTAGTGAGATGTAGTGTTTTTCAACATTACAAGTCGGGAACTACGATATCTAATGTGAAAGCGCATGAAACCGTCGTAATCTTGTAGAAAACATTGTAAAGTGGCGAGTAAAACGTTTTTTAACGATAGAAGTGCGAAGGTTAGGTTAGGTTAGGTTAGTTTAAGCTAGGTAGCGTCGTGAAACTACCAAAAACTACGTCATCTAACGAGATAGTGTTGTTTTATAGCGAGTATTAAACTGCGATAGGTGAAATGTTGTGAAAGCACACAAAACGGCATGAACAAGCCAAATACTGCGTGTTCTACCGTTACAAGTGCGAAACTGCTATATTGTGATATTCTCGTTAAAGCGCATGCAAGCATCGTGAAACCTTAAAGAACAATGTCATTTAGCGAGATACAGCGTTCTGTACTGCAATAATTTGGTGAAAAACTGTGAGGTTATGCAAATATCGTAATTGTTAACACAACAGTGTAATAGAGCGTTTTTAGATACAAGTGCGAATGTTAGGTTAGGTTAAGATATGAACCGTCGTAAAACCGCATTAAACAATGTCAATTACTGAGATGCAGTGTTTTTCACCATTAAAAGTGGGGAACTGCGATATTTAATGTGAAAGCGCTTGCAACCGTCGTTAGGTTAGGTTAGGTTAGGTTAGGTTAGGTTAGGTTAGGTTTGGTTAGGTTAGGTTAGGTTAGGTTCGATTAGGTTAGGTTGGGTTGAGTTGGGTTAGGTTAGGTTAGGTTAGGTTAGGTTGGGTTAGGTTAGGTTAGGTTACGTTAGGTTAGGTTAGGTTACGTTAGGTTAGGTTAGGTTAGGTTACGTTAGGTTAGGTTAGGTTAGGTAAGGATAATTTGGTTAGGTTAGGTAAGGTTAGGTTAGGTTAGGTTAGGTTGGGTTGGGTGTTGTTGGGTTGGGTTGGGTTGGGTTAGGTTGGGTTAGGTTAGGTTACGTTAGCTTAGGTTAGGTTAGGTTACGTTAGGTTATGTTAGGTTAGGTTAGGTTAGGTTAGGTTAGGTTAGGTTAGGTTAGGTTAGGTTGGGTTGGGTTGGGTGTTGTTGGGTTGGGTTGGGTTGGGTTGGGTTAGGTTGGGTTAGGTTAGGTTAGGTTACGTTAGGTTAGGTTAGGTTAGGTTACGTTAGGTTATGTTAGGTTAGGTTAGGTTACGTTAGGTTAGGTTAGGTCAGGTAAGGTTAGGTTACGTTAGAATAGGTTAGGTTAGGTTACGTTAGGTTAGGTTAAGTTAGGTTAGGTTAGGTTTGGTTAGGTTAGGTTAGGTTAGCTTAGGTTAGGTTGGGTTACGTTAGGTTACGTTAGGTTAGGTTTGGTTAGGTTAGGTTAGGTTGGGTTAGGTTAGGGTATGTTAGGTAAGGTTTGGTTAGGTTAGGTTAGGTTAGGTTGGTTTAGGTAAGGTTAGGTTAGGTTAAGATATGAACCGCGCTAAAACCGCATTAAACAATGTCACTTAGTGAGATGCTGTGTTTTTCACCATTACAAGTCGGGAACTGCAATATCTAATGTGAAAGCGCATGAAACCGTCGTAATCTTGTAGAAAACATTGTAAAGTAGCGAATAAAACGTTTTCTAACGATAGAAGTGCGAAGGTTCGGTTAGTTTGAGCTAGGTAGCGTCGTGAAACCACCAAAAACGATGTCATCTAACGAGATAGTGTTGTTTTATGGCGAGTATTAAACTGCGATAGGTGAAATGTTGTGAATGCACACAAAACGGCATGAACAAGCCAAATACTGCGTGTTCTACCGTTACAAGTGCGAAACTGCTATATTGTGATATTCTCGTTAAAGCGCATGCAAGCATCGTGAAACCTTAAAGAACAATGTCATTTAGCGAGATACAGCGTTCTGTACTGCAATAAGTTGGTGAAAAACTGTGAGGTTATGCAAATATCGTAATTGTGAACGAAACAGTGTAATAGAGCGTTTTTCAATACAAGTACGAATGTTAGGTTAGGTTAAGATATGAACCGTCGTAAAACCGCATTAAACAATGTCACTTAGTGAGATGCAGTGTTTTTCACCATTACAAGTTGGGAACTGCGATATCTAATGTGAAAGCGCTTGCAAACGTCGTTAGGTTAGGTTAGGTTAGGTTAGGTTAGGTTAGGTTACGTTAGGTTAGGTTTGGTTAGGTTAGGTTAGGTTAGGTTATGTTAGGTTAGGTTGGGTTAGGTTAGGTTAGGTTACGTTAGGTTAAGGTATGAACCGTCGTAAAACCGCAATAAACAATGTCACTTAGTGAGATGCAGTGTTTTTCACCTTTACAAGTTGGGAACTGCGATATCTAATGTGAAAGCGCTTGAAACCGTCGTAATGTTGTAGAAAGCAATGTAAAGTAGCGAGTAAAACGTTTTCTAACGATAGAAGTGCGAAGGTTATGTTAGGTTGAGTTATGTTAGTTTAAGCTAGGTAGCGTCGTGAAACCACCAAAAACGACGTCATCTAACGAGATAGTGTTGTTTTATTGCGAGTACGAAACTGCGATAGGTAAAATGTTGTGAAATCACACAAAACGGCATGAACAAGCCAAATACTGCGTGTTGTACCGTTACAAGTGCGAAACTGCTATGTTGTGACATTCTCGGTAAAGCGCATGCAAGTATCGTGAAACCTTAAAGAACGATGTCATTTAGCGAGATACAGCGTTCTGTACTGTAATAAGTTGGTGAGAAACTGTGAGGTCAAGCAAATATCGTAATTGTGAACGAAACAGTGTAATTGAGCGTCTTTAGATACAAGTGCGAATGTTAGGTTAGGTTGACATATCAACCGTCGTAAAACCGCATTAAACTATGTCACTTAGTGAGATGTAGTGTTTTTCAACATTACAAGTCGGGAACTACGATATCTAATGTGAAATCGCATGAAACCGTCGTAATCTTGTAGAAAACATTGTAAAGTGGCGAGTAAAACGTTTTTTAACGATAGAAGTGCGAAGGTTAGGTTAGGTTAGGTTAGTTTAAGCTAGGTAGCGTCGTGAAACTACCAAAAACTACGTCATCTAACGAGATAGTGTTGTTTTATAGCGAGTATTAAACTGCGATAGGTGAAATGTTGTGAAAGCACACAAAACGGCATGAACAAGCCAAATACTGCGTGTTCTACCGTTACAAGTGCGAAACTGCTATATTGTGATATTCTCGTTAAAGCGCATGCAAGCATCGTGAAACCTTAAAGAACAATGTCATTTAGCGAGATACAGCGTTCTGTACTGCAATAAGTTGGTGAAAAACTGTGAGGTTATGCAAATATCGTAATTGTGAACGAAACAGTGTAATAGAGCGTTTTTCAATACAAGTACGAATGTTAGGTTAGGTTAAGATATGAACCGTCGTAAAACCGCATTAAACAATGTCACTTAGTGAGATGCAGTGTTTTTCACCATTACAAGTTGGGAACTGCGATATCTAATGTGAAAGCGCTTGCAAACGTCGTTAGGTTAGGTTAGGTTAGGTTAGGTTACGTTAGGTTAGGTTTGGTTAGGTTAGGTTAGGTTAGGTTATGTTAGGTTAGGTTGGGTTAGGTTAGGTTAGGTTACGTTAGGTTAAGGTATGAACCGTCGTAAAACCGCAATAAACAATGTCACTTAGTGAGATGCAGTGTTTTTCACCTTTACAAGTTGGGAACTGCGATATCTAATGTGAAAGCGCTTGAAACCGTCGTAATGTTGTAGAAAGCAATGTAAAGTAGCGAGTAAAACGTTTTCTAACGATAGAAGTGCGAAGGTTATGTTAGGTTGAGTTATGTTAGTTTAAGCTAGGTAGCGTCGTGAAACCACCAAAAACGACGTCATCTAACGAGATAGTGTTGTTTTATTGCGAGTACGAAACTGCGATAGGTAAAATGTTGTGAAATCACACAAAACGGCATGAACAAGCCAAATACTGCGTGTTGTACCGTTACAAGTGCGAAACTGCTATGTTGTGACATTCTCGGTAAAGCGCATGCAAGTATCGTGAAACCTTAAAGAACGATGTCATTTAGCGAGATACAGCGTTCTGTACTGTAATAAGTTGGTGAGAAACTGTGAGGTCAAGCAAATATCGTAATTGTGAACGAAACAGTGTAATTGAGCGTCTTTAGATACAAGTGCGAATGTTAGGTTAGGTTGACATATCAACCGTCGTAAAACCGCATTAAACAATGTCACTTAGTGAGATGTAGTGTTTTTCAACATTACAAGTCGGGAACTACGATATCTAATGTGAAAGCGCATGAAACCGTCGTAATCTTGTAGAAAACATTGTAAAGTGGCGAGTAAAACGTTTTTTAACGATAGAAGTGCGAAGGTTAGGTTAGGTTAGGTTAGTTTAAGCTAGGTAGCGTCGTGAAACGACCAAAAACAACGTCATCTAACGAGATAGTGTTGTTTTATTGCGAGTACGAAACTGCGATAGGTGAAATGTTGTGAAAGCACACAAAACGGCATGAACAAGCCAAATACTGCGTGTTGTACCGTTACAAGTGCGAAACTGCTATGTTGTGATATTCTCGTTAAAGCGCATGCAAGCATCGTGAAACCTTAAAGAACGATGTCATTTAGCGAGATACAGCGTTCTGTACTGCAATAAGTTGGTGAAAAACTGTGAGGTTATGCAAATATCCTAATTGTGAACGAAACAGTGTAATAGAGCGTTTTTTAGTACAAGTGCGAATGTTAGGTTAGGTTAAGATATGAACCGTCGTAAAACCGCATTAAACAATGTCACTTAGTGAGATGCTGTGTTTTTCACCATTACAAGTCGGGAACTGCGATATCTAATGTGAAAGCGCTTGCAAACGTCGTTAGGTTAGGTTAGGTTAGGTTAGGTTACGTTAGGTTAGGTTTGGTTAGGTTAGGTTAGGTTAGGTTATGTTAGGTTAGGTTGGGTTAGGTTAGGTTAGGTTACGTTAGGTTAAGGTATGAACCGTCGTAAAACCGCAATAAACAATGTCACTTAGTGAGATGCAGTGTTTTTCACCTTTACAAGTTGGGAACTGCGATATCTAATGTGAAAGCGCTTGAAACCGTCGTAATGTTGTAGAAAGCAATGTAAAGTAGCGAGTAAAACGTTTTCTAACGATAGAAGTGCGAAGGTTATGTTAGGTTGAGTTATGTTAGTTTAAGCTAGGTAGCGTCGTGAAACCACCAAAAACGACGTCATCTAACGAGATAGTGTTGTTTTATTGCGAGTACGAAACTGCGATAGGTAAAATGTTGTGAAAGCACACAAAACGGCATGAACAAGCCAAATACTGCGTGTTGTACCGTTACAAGTGCGAAACTGCTATGTTGTGACATTCTCGGTAAAGCGCATGCAAGTATCGTGAAACCTTAAAGAACGATGTCATTTAGCGAGATACAGCGTTCTGTACTGTAATAAGTTGGTGAGAAACTGTGAGGTCAAGCAAATATCGTAATTGTGAACGAAACAGTGTAATTGAGCGTCTTTAGATACAAGTGCGAATGTTAGGTTAGGTTGACATATCAACCGTCGTAAAACCGCATTAAACAATGTCACTTAGTGAGATGTAGTGTTTTTCAACATTACAAGTCGGGAACTACGATATCTAATGTGAAAGCGCATGAAACCGTCGTAATCTTGTAGAAAACATTGTAAAGTGGCGAGTAAAACGTTTTTTAACGATAGAAGTGTGAAGGTTAGGTTAGGTTAGGTTAGTTTAAGCTAGGTAGCGTCGTGAAACTACCAAAAACTACGTCATCTAACGAGATGGTGTTGTTTTATAGCGAGTATTAAACTGCGATAGGTGAAATGTTGTGAAAGCACACAAAACGGCATGAACAAGCCAAATACTGCGTGTTCTACCGTTACAAGTGCGAAACTGCTATATTGTGATATTCTCGTTAAAGCGCATGCAAGCATCGTGACACCTTAAAGAACAATGTCATTTAGCGAGATACAGCGTTCTGTACTGCAATAATTTGGTGAAAAACTGTGAGGTTATGCAAATATCGTAATTGTTAACACAACAGTGTAATAGAGCGTTTTTAGATACAAGTGCGAATGTTAGGTTAGGTTAAGATATGAACCGTCGTAAAACCGCATTAAACAATGTCAATTACTGAGATGCAGTGTTTTTCACCATTAAAAGTGGGGAACTGCGATATTTAATGTGAAAGCGCTTGCAACCGTCGTTAGGTTAGGTTAGGTTAGGTTAGGTTAGGTTTGGTTAGGTTAGGTTAGGTTAGGTTCGATTAGGTTAGGTTGGGTTGAGTTGGGTTAGGTTAGGTTAGGTTAGGTTAGGTTGGGTTAGGTTAGGTTAGGTTACGTTAGGTTAGGTTAGGTTACGTTAGGTTAGGTTAGGTTAGGTTACGTTAGGTTAGGTTAGGTTAGGTAAGGATAATTTGGTTAGGTTAGGTAAGGTTAGGTTAGGTTAGGTTAGGTTGGGTTGGGTGTTGTTGGGTTGGGTTGGGTTGGGTTAGGTTGGGTTAGGTTAGGTTACGTTAGCTTAGGTTAGGTTAGGTTACGTTAGGTTATGTTAGGTTAGGTTAGGTTACGTTAGGTTAGGTTAGGTCAGGTAAGGTTAGGTTACGTTAGAATAGGTTAGGTTAGGTTACGTTAGGTTAGGTTAAGTTAGGTTAGGTTAGGTTTGGTTAGGTTAGGTTAGGTTAGCTTAGGTTAGGTTGGGTTGGGTTGGGTTAGGTTGGGATAGGTTAGGTTAGGTTAGGTTGGGTTAGGTTAGTTTAGGTTAGGTTAGGTTAGGTTAGGTTGGGTTGGGTTGGGTTAGGTTAGGTTAGGTTAGGTTAGGTAAGGTTAGGTTAGGTTAGGTTAGGTTAGGTTAGGTTAAGGTATGAACCGTCGTAAAACCGCATTAAACAATGTCACTTAGTGAGATGCAGTGTTTTTCACCTTTACAAGTTGGGAACTGTGATATCTAATGTGAAAGCGCTTGAAACCGTCGTAATGTTGTAGAAAGCAATGTAAAGTAGCGAGTAAAACGTTTTCTAACGATAGAAGTGCGAAGGTCATGTTAGGTTGAGTTGTTAGTTTAAGCTAGGTAGCGTCGTGAAACTACCAAAAACAACGTCATCTAACGAGATAGTGTTGTTTTATTGCGAGTACGAAACTGCGATAGGTGAAATGTTGTGAAAGCACACAAAACGGCATGAACAAGCCAAATACTGCGTGTTGTACCGTTACAAGTGCGAAACTGCTATGTTGTGATATTCTCGTTAAAGCGCATGCAAGCATCGTGAAACCTTAAAGAACGATGTCATTTAGCGAGATACAGCGTTCTGTACTGCAATAAGTTGGTGAAAAACTGTGAGGTTATGCAAATATCCTAATTGTGAACGAAACAGTGTAATAGAGCGTTTTTTAATACAAGTGCGAATGTTAGGTTAGGTTAAGATATGAACCGTCGTAAAACCGCATTAAACAATGTCACTTAGTGAGATGCAGTGTTTTTCACCATTACAAGTCGGGAACTGCGATATCTAATGTGAAAGCGCTTGCAAACGTCGTTAGGTTAGGTTAGGTTAGGTTAGGTTACGTTAGGTTAGGTTAGGTTAGGTTTGGTTAGGTTAGGTTAGGTTAGGTTAGGTTAGGGTATGTTAGGTAAGGTTTGGTTAGGTTAGGTTAGGTTAGGTTGGTTTAGGTAAGGTTAGGTTAGGTTAAGATATGAACCGCGCTGAAACCGCATTAAACATGTCACTTAGTGAGATGCTGTGTTTTTCACCCTTACAAGTCGGGAACTGCGATATCTAATGTGAAAGCGCATGAAACCGTCGTAATCTTGTAGAAAACATTGTAAAGTAGCGAATAAAACGTTTTCTAACGATAGAAGTGCGAAGGTTCGGTTAGTTTTAGCTAGGTAGCGTCGTGAAACCACCAAAAACGATGTCATCTAACGAGATAGTGTTGTTTTATTGCGAGTACGAAACTGCGATAGGTGAAATATTGGGAAAGCACGCAAAATGGCATGAACTAGCCAGATACTGCGTCTTGTGCCGTTACAAGTGCGAAACTGCTATATTGTGATATTCTCGTTAAAGCGCATGCAAGCATCGTGAAACCTTAAAGAACAATGTCATTTAGCGAGATACAGCGTTCTGTACTGCAATAAGTTGGTGAAAAACTGTGAGGTTATGCAAATATCGTAATTGTGAACGAAACAGTGTAATAGAGCGTTTTTCAATACAAGTACGAATGTTAGGTTAAGATATGAACCGTCGTAAAACCGCATTAAACAATGTCACTTAGTGAGATGCAGTGTTTTTCACCTTTACAAGTTGGGAACTGCGATATCTAATGTGAAAGCGCTTGAAACCGTCGTAATGTTGTAGAAAGCAATGTAAAGTAGCGAGTAAAACGTTTTCTAACGATAGAAGTGCGAAGGTTATGTTAGGTTGAGTTATGTTAGTTTAAGCTAGGTAGCGTCGTGAAACCACCAAAAACGACGTCATCTAACGAGATAGTGTTGTTTTATTGCGAGTACGAAACTGCGATAGGTAAAATGTTGTGAAAGCACACAAAACGGCATGAACAAGCCAAATACTGCGTGTTGTACCGTTACAAGTGCGAAACTGCTATGTTGTGACATTCTCGGTAAAGCGCATGCAAGTATCGTGAAACCTTAAAGAACGATGTCATTTAGCGAGATACAGCGTTCTGTACTGTAATAAGTTGGTGAGAAACTGTGAGGTCAAGCAAATATCGTAATTGTGAACGAAACAGTGTAATTGAGCGTCTTTAGATACAAGTGCGAATGTTAGGTTAGGTTGACATATCAACCGTCGTAAAACCGCATTAAACAATGTCACTTAGTGAGATGTAGTGTTTTTCAACATTACAAGTCGGGAACTAGATATCTAATGTGAAAGCGCATGAAACCGTCGTAATCTTGTAGAAAACATTGTAAAGTGGCGAGTAAAACGTTTTTTAACGATAGAAGTGCGAAGGTTAGGTTAGGTTAGGTTAGTTTAAGCTAGGTAGCGTCGTGAAACTACCAAAAACTACGTCATCTAACGAGATAGTGTTGTTTTATAGCGAGTATTAAACTGCGATAGGTGAAATGTTGTGAAAGCACACAAAACGGCATGAACAAGCCAAATACTGCGTGTTCTACCGTTACAAGTGCGAAACTGCTATATTGTGATATTCTCGTTAAAGCGCATGCAAGCATCGTGAAACCTTAAAGAACAATGTCATTTAGCGAGATACAGCGTTCTGTACTGCAATAATTTGGTGAAAAACTGTGAGGTTATGCAAATATCGTAATTGTTAACACAACAGTGTAATAGAGCGTTTTTAGATACAAGTGCGAATGTTAGGTTAGGTTAAGATATGAACCGTCGTAAAACCGCATTAAACAATGTCAATTACTGAGATGCAGTGTTTTTCACCATTAAAAGTGGGGAACTGCGATATTTAATGTGAAAGCGCTTGCAACCGTCGTTAGGTTAGGTTAGGTTAGGTTAGGTTAGGTTAGGTTAGGTTTGGTTAGGTTAGGTTAGGTTAGGTTCGATTAGGTTAGGTTGGGTTGAGTTGGGTTAGGTTAGGTTAGGTTAGGTTAGGTTGGGTTAGGTTAGGTTAGGTTACGTTAGGTTAGGTTAGGTTACGTTAGGTTAGGTTAGGTTAGGTTACGTTAGGTTAGGTTAGGTTAGGTAAGGATAATTTGGTTAGGTTAGGTAAGGTTAGGTTAGGTTAGGTTAGGTTGGGTTGGGTGTTGTTGGGTTGGGTTGGGTTGGGTTAGGTTGGGTTAGGTTAGGTTACGTTAGCTTAGGTTAGGTTAGGTTACGTTAGGTTATGTTAGGTTAGGTTAGGTTACGTTAGGTTAGGTTAGGTCAGGTAAGGTTAGGTTACGTTAGAATAGGTTAGGTTAGGTTACGTTAGGTTAGGTTAAGTTAGGTTAGGTTAGGTTTGGTTAGGTTAGGTTAGGTTAGCTTAGGTTAGGTTGGGTTGGGTTGGGTTAGGTTGGGTTAGGTTAGGTTAGGTTAGGTTGGGTTAGGTTAGTTTAGGTTAGGTTAGGTTAGGTTAGGTTAGGTTGGGTTGGGTTGGGTTAGGTTAGGTTAGGTTAGGTTAGGTAAGGTTAGGTTAGGTTAGGTTAGGTTAGGTTAGGTTAAGGTATGAACCGTCGTAAAACCGCATTAAACAATGTCACTTAGTGAGATGCAGTGTTTTTCACCTTTACAAGTTGGGAACTGTGATATCTAATGTGAAAGCGCTTGAAACCGTCGTAATGTTGTAGAAAGCAATGTAAAGTAGCGAGTAAAACGTTTTCTAACGATAGAAGTGCGAAGGTCATGTTAGGTTGAGTTGTTAGTTTAAGCTAGGTAGCGTCGTGAAACTACCAAAAACAACGTCATCTAACGAGATAGTGTTGTTTTATTGCGAGTACGAAACTGCGATAGGTGAAATGTTGTGAAAGCACACAAAACGGCATGAACAAGCCAAATACTGCGTGTTGTACCGTTACAAGTGCGAAACTGCTATGTTGTGATATTCTCGTTAAAGCGCATGCAAGCATCGTGAAACCTTAAAGAACGATGTCATTTAGCGAGATACAGCGTTCTGTACTGCAATAAGTTGGTGAAAAACTGTGAGGTTATGCAAATATCCTAATTGTGAACGAAACAGTGTAATAGAGCGTTTTTTAATACAAGTGCGAATGTTAGGTTAGGTTAAGATATGAACCGTCGTAAAACCGCATTAAACAATGTCACTTAGTGAGATGCAGTGTTTTTCACCATTACAAGTCGGGAACTGCGATATCTAATGTGAAAGCGCTTGCAAACGTCGTTAGGTTAGGTTAGGTTAGGTTAGGTTACGTTAGGTTAGGTTAGGTTAGGTTTGGTTAGGTTAGGTTAGGTTAGGTTAGGTTAGGGTATGTTAGGTAAGGTTTGGTTAGGTTAGGTTAGGTTAGGTTGGTTTAGGTAAGGTTAGGTTAGGTTAAGATATGAACCGCGCTGAAACCGCATTAAACATGTCACTTAGTGAGATGCTGTGTTTTTCACCCTTACAAGTCGGGAACTGCGATATCTAATGTGAAAGCGCATGAAACCGTCGTAATCTTGTAGAAAACATTGTAAAGTAGCGAATAAAACGTTTTCTAACGATAGAAGTGCGAAGGTTCGGTTAGTTTTAGCTAGGTAGCGTCGTGAAACCACCAAAAACGATGTCATCTAACGAGATAGTGTTGTTTTATTGCGAGTACGAAACTGCGATAGGTGAAATATTGGGAAAGCACGCAAAATGGCATGAACTAGCCAGATACTGCGTCTTGTGCCGTTACAAGTGCGAAACTGCTATATTGTGATATTCTCGTTAAAGCGCATGCAAGCATCGTGAAACCTTAAAGAACAATGTCATTTAGCGAGATACAGCGTTCTGTACTGCAATAAGTTGGTGAAAAACTGTGAGGTTATGCAAATATCGTAATTGTGAACGAAACAGTGTAATAGAGCGTTTTTCAATACAAGTACGAATGTTAGGTTAGGTTAAGATATGAACCGTCGTAAAACCGCATTAAACAATGTCACTTAGTGAGATGCAGTGTTTTTCAACATTACAAGTTGGGAACTGCGATATCTAATGTGAAAGCGCTTGCAAACGTCGTTAGGTTAGGTTAGGTTATGTTAGGTTAGGTTGGGTTAGGTTAGGTTAGGTTACGTTAGGTTAAGGTATGAACCGTCGTAAAACCGCAATAAACAATGTCACTTAGTGAGATGCAGTGTTTTTCACCTTTACAAGTTGGGAACTGCGATATCTAATGTGAAAGCGCTTGAAACCGTCGTAATGTTGTAGAAAGCAATGTAAAGTAGCGAGTAAAACGTTTTCTAACGATAGAAGTGCGAAGGTTATGTTAGGTTGAGTTATGTTAGTTTAAGCTAGGTAGCGTCGTGAAACCACCAAAAACGACGTCATCTAACGAGATAGTGTTGTTTTATTGCGAGTACGAAACTGCGATAGGTAAAATGTTGTGAAAGCACACAAAACGGCATGAACAAGCCAAATACTGCGTGTTGTACCGTTACAAGTGCGAAACTGCTATGTTGTGACATTCTCGGTAAAGCGCATGCAAGTATCGTGAAACCTTAAAGAACGATGTCATTTGGCGAGATACAGCGTTCTGTACTGTAATAAGTTGGTGAGAAACTGTGAGGTCAAGCAAATATCGTAATTGTGAACGAAACAGTGTAATTGAGCGTCTTTAGATACAAGTGCGAATGTTAGGTTAGGTTGACATATCAACCGTCGTAAAACCGCATTAAACAATGTCACTTAGTGAGATGTAGTGTTTTTCAACATTACAAGTCGGGAACTACGATATCTAATGTGAAAGCGCATGAAACCGTCGTAATCTTGTAGAAAACATTGTAAAGTGGCGAGTAAAACGTTTTTTAACGATAGAAGTGCGAAGGTTAGGTTAGGTTAGGTTAGTTTAAGCTAGGTAGCGTCGTGAAACTACCAAAAACTACGTCATCTAACGAGATAGTGTTGTTTTATAGCGAGTATTAAACTGCGATAGGTGAAATGTTGTGAAAGCACAAAAAACGGCATGAACAAGCCAAATACTGCGTGTTCTACCGTTACAAGTGCGAAACTGCTATATTGTGATATTCTCGTTAAAGCGCATGCAAGCATCGTGAAACCTTAAAGAACAATGTCATTTAGCGAGATACAGCGTTCTGTACTGCAATGAGTTGGTGAAAAACTGTGAGGTTATGCAAATATCGTAATTGTGAACGAAACAGTGTAATAGAGCGTTTTCAATACAAGTACGAATGTTAGGTTAGGTTAAGATATGAACCGTCGTAAAACCGCATTAAACAATGTCACTTAGTGAGATGCAGTGTTTTTCACCATTACAAGTTCGGAACTGCGATATCTAATGTGAAAGCGCTTGCAAACGTCGTTAGGTTAGGTTAGGTTAGGTTAGGTTACGTTAGGTTAGGTTTGGTTAGGTTAGGTTAGGTTATGTTAGGTTAGGTTGGGTTAGGTTAGGTTAGGTTACGTTAGGTTAAGGTATGAACCGTCGTAAAACCGCAATAAACAATGTCACTTAGTGAGATGCAGTGTTTTTCACCTTTACAAGTTGGGAACTGCGATATCTAATGTGAAAGCGCTTGAAACCGTCGTAATGTTGTAGAAAGCAATGTAAAGTAGCGAGTAAAACGTTTTCTAACGATAGAAGTGCGAAGGTTATGTTAGGTTGAGTTATGTTAGTTTAAGCTAGGTAGCGTCGTGAAACCACCAAAAACGACGTCATCTAACGAGATAGTGTTGTTTTATTGCGAGTACGAAACTGCGATAGGTAAAATGTTGTGAAAGCACACAAAACGGCATGAACAAGCCAAATACTGCGTGTTGTACCGTTACAAGTGCGAAACTGCTATGTTGTGACATTCTCGGTAAAGCGCATGCAAGTATCGTGAAACCTTAAAGAACGATGTCATTTAGCGAGATACAGCGTTCTGTACTGTAATAAGTTGGTGAGAAACTGTGAGGTCAAGCAAATATCGTAATTGTGAACGAAACAGTGTAATTGAGCGTCTTTAGATACAAGTGCGAATGTTAGGTTAGGTTGACATATCAACCGTCGTAAAACCGCATTAAACAATGTCACTTAGTGAGATGTAGTGTTTTTCAACATTACAAGTCGGGAACTACGATATCTAATGTGAAAGCGCATGAAACCGTCGTAATCTTGTAGAAAACATTGTAAAGTGGCGAGTAAAACGTTTTTTAACGATAGAAGTGCGAAGGTTAGGTTAGGTTAGGTTAGTTTAAGCTAGGTAGCGTCGTGAAACTACCAAAAACTACGTCATCTAACGAGATAGTGTTGTTTTATAGCGAGTATTAAACTGCGATAGGTGAAATGTTGTGAAAGCACACAAAACGGCATGAACAAGCCAAATACTGCGTGTTCTACCGTTACAAGTGCGAAACTGCTATATTGTGATATTCTCGTTAAAGCGCATGCAAGCATCGTGAAACCTTAAAGAACAATGTCATTTAGCGAGATACAGCGTTCTGTACTGCAATAATTTGGTGAAAAACTGTGAGGTTATGCAAATATCGTAATTGTTAACACAACAGTGTAATAGAGAGTTTTTAGATACAAGTGCGAATGTTAGGTTAGGTTAAGATATGAACCGTCGTAAAACCGCATTAAACAATGTCAATTACTGAGATGCAGTGTTTTTCACCATTAAAAGTGGGGAACTGCGATATTTAATGTGAAAGCGCTTGCAACCGTCGTTAGGTTAGGTTAGGTTAGGTTAGGTTAGGTTTGGTTAGGTTTGGTTAGGTTAGGTTAGGTTAGGTTCGATTAGGTTAGGTTGGGTTGAGTTGGGTTAGGTTAGGTTAGGTTAGGTTAGGTTGGGTTAGGTTAGGTTAGGTTACGTTAGGTTAGGTTAGGTTACGTTAGGTTAGGTTAGGTTAGGTTACGTTAGGTTAGGTTAGGTTAGGTAAGGATAATTTGGTTAGGTTAGGTAAGGTTAGGTTAGGTTAGGTTAGGTTGGGTTGGGTGTTGTTGGGTTGGGTTGGGTTGGGTTAGGTTGGGTTAGGTTAGGTTACGTTAGCTTAGGTTAGGTTAGGTTACGTTAGGTTATGTTAGGTTAGGTTAGGTTACGTTAGGTTAGGTTAGGTCAGGTAAGGTTAGGTTACGTTAGAATAGGTTAGGTTAGGTTACGTTAGGTTAGGTTAAGTTAGGTTAGGTTAGGTTTGGTTAGGTTAGGTTAGGTTAGCTTAGGTTAGGTTGGGTTGGGTTGGGTTAGGTTGGGTTAGGTTAGGTTAGGTTAGGTTGGGTTAGGTTAGTTTAGGTTAGGTTAGGTTAGGTTAGGTTGGGTTGGGTTGGGTTAGGTTAGGTTAGGTTAGGTTAGGTAAGGTTAGGTTAGGTTAGGTTAGGTTAAGGTATGAACCGTCGTAAAACCGCATTAAACAATGTCACTTAGTGAGATGCAGTGTTTTTCACCTTTACAAGTTGGGAACTGTGATATCTAATGTGAAAGCGCTTGAAACCGTCGTAATGTTGTAGAAAGCAATGTAAAGTAGCGAGTAAAACGTTTTCTAACGATAGAAGTGCGAAGGTCATGTTAGGTTGAGTTGTTAGTTTAAGCTAGGTAGCGTCGTGAAACTACCAAAAACAACGTCATCTAACGAGATAGTGTTGTTTTATTGCGAGTACGAAACTGCGATAGGTGAAATGTTGTGAAAGCACACAAAACGGCATGAACAAGCCAAATACTGCGTGTTGTACCGTTACAAGTGCGAAACTGCTATGTTGTGATATTCTCGTTAAAGCGCATGCAAGCATCGTGAAACCTTAAAGAACGATGTCATTTAGCGAGATACAGCGTTCTGTACTGCAATAAGTTGGTGAAAAACTGTGAGGTTATGCAAATATCCTAATTGTGAACGAAACAGTGTAATAGAGCGTTTTTTAATACAAGTGCGAATGTTAGGTTAGGTTAAGATATGAACCGTCGTAAAACCGCATTAAACAATGTCACTTAGTGAGATGCAGTGTTTTTCACCATTACAAGTCGGGAACTGCGATATCTAATGTGAAAGCGCTTGCAAACGTCGTTAGGTTAGGTTAGGTTAGGTTAGGTTACGTTAGGTTAGGTTAGGTTAGGTTTGGTTAGGTTAGGTTAGGTTAGGTTAGGTTAGGGTATGTTAGGTAAGGTTTGGTTAGGTTAGGTTAGGTTAGGTTGGTTTAGGTAAGGTTAGGTTAGGTTAAGATATGAACCGCGCTGAAACCGCATTAAACATGTCACTTAGTGAGATGCTGTGTTTTTCACCCTTACAAGTCGGGAACTGCGATATCTAATGTGAAAGCGCATGAAACCGTCGTAATCTTGTAGAAAACATTGTAAAGTAGCGAATAAAACGTTTTCTAACGATAGAAGTGCGAAGGTTCGGTTAGTTTTAGCTAGGTAGCGTCGTGAAACCACCAAAAACGATGTCATCTAACGAGATAGTGTTGTTTTATTGCGAGTACGAAACTGCGATAGGTGAAATATTGGGAAAGCACGCAAAATGGCATGAACTAGCCAGATACTGCGTCTTGTGCCGTTACAAGTGCGAAACTGCTATATTGTGATATTCTCGTTAAAGCGCATGCAAGCATCGTGAAACCTTAAAGAACAATGTCATTTAGCGAGATACAGCGTTCTGTACTGCAATAAGTTGGTGAAAAACTGTGAGGTTATGCAAATATCGTAATTGTGAACGAAACACTGTAATAGAGCGTTTTTTAATACAAGTACGAATGTTAGGTTAGGTTAAGATATGAACCGTCGTAAAACCGCATTAAACAATGTCACTTAGTGAGATGCAGTGTTTTTCAACATTACAAGTTGGGAACTGCGATATCTAATGTGAAAGCGCTTGCAAACGTCGTTAGGTTAGGTTAGGTTATGTTAGGTTAGGTTGGGTTAGGTTAGGTTAGGTTACGTTAGGTTAAGGTATGAACCGTCGTAAAACCGCAATAAACAATGTCACTTAGTGAGATGCAGTGTTTTTCACCTTTACAAGTTGGGAACTGCGATATCTAATGTGAAAGCGCTTGAAACCGTCGTAATGTTGTAGAAAGCAATGTAAAGTAGCGAGTAAAACGTTTTCTAACGATAGAAGTGCGAAGGTTATGTTAGGTTGAGTTATGTTAGTTTAAGCTAGGTAGCGTCGTGAAACCACCAAAAACGACGTCATCTAACGAGATAGTGTTGTTTTATTGCGAGTACGAAACTGCGATAGGTAAAATGTTGTGAAAGCACACAAAACGGCATGAACAAGCCAAATACTGCGTGTTGTACCGTTACAAGTGCGAAACTGCTATGTTGTGACATTCTCGGTAAAGCGCATGCAAGTATCGTGAAACCTTAAAGAACGATGTCATTTGGCGAGATACAGCGTTCTGTACTGTAATAAGTTGGTGAGAAACTGTGAGGTCAAGCAAATATCGTAATTGTGAACGAAACAGTGTAATTGAGCGTCTTTAGATACAAGTGCGAATGTTAGGTTAGGTTGACATATCAACCGTCGTAAAACCGCATTAAACAATGTCACTTAGTGAGATGTAGTGTTTTTCAACATTACAAGTCGGGAACTACGATATCTAATGTGAAAGCGCATGAAACCGTCGTAATCTTGTAGAAAACATTGTAAAGTGGCGAGTAAAACGTTTTTTAACGATAGAAGTGCGAAGGTTAGGTTAGGTTAGGTTAGTTTAAGCTAGGTAGCGTCGTGAAACTACCAAAAACTACGTCATCTAACGAGATAGTGTTGTTTTATAGCGAGTATTAAACTGCGATAGGTGAAATGTTGTGAAAGCACAAAAAACGGCATGAACAAGCCAAATACTGCGTGTTCTACCGTTACAAGTGCGAAACTGCTATATTGTGATATTCTCGTTAAAGCGCATGCAAGCATCGTGAAACCTTAAAGAACAATGTCATTTAGCGAGATACAGCGTTCTGTACTGTAATAAGTTGGTGAGAAACTGTGAGGTCAAGCAAATATCGTAATTGTGAACGAAACAGTGTAATTGAGCGTCTTTAGATACAAGTGCGAATGTTAGGTTAGGTTGACATATCAACCGTCGTAAAACCGCATTAAACAATGTCACTTAGTGAGATGTAGTGTTTTTCAACATTACAAGTCGGGAACTACGATATCTAATGTGAAAGCGCATGAAACCGTCGTAATCTTGTAGAAAACATTGTAAAGTGGCGAGTAAAACGTTTTTTAACGATAGAAGTGCGAAGGTTAGGTTAGGTTAGGTTAGTTTAAGCTAGGTAGCGTCGTGAAACTACCAAAAACTACGTCATCTAACGAGATAGTGTTGTTTTATAGCGAGTATTAAACTGCGATAGGTGAAATGTTGTGAAAGCACACAAAACGGCATGAACAAGCCAAATACTGCGTGTTCTACCGTTACAAGTGCGAAACTGCTATATTGTGATATTCTCGTTAAAGCGCATGCAAGCATCGTGAAACCTTAAAGAACAATGTCATTTAGCGAGATACAGCGTTCTGTACTGCAATAATTTGGTGAAAAACTGTGAGGTTATGCAAATATCGTAATTGTTAACACAACAGTGTAATAGAGAGTTTTTAGATACAAGTGCGAATGTTAGGTTAGGTTAAGATATGAACCGTCGTAAAACCGCATTAAACAATGTCAATTACTGAGATGCAGTGTTTTTCACCATTAAAAGTGGGGAACTGCGATATTTAATGTGAAAGCGCTTGCAACCGTCGTTAGGTTAGGTTAGGTTAGGTTAGGTTAGGTTTGGTTAGGTTTGGTTAGGTTAGGTTAGGTTAGGTTCGATTAGGTTAGGTTGGGTTGAGTTGGGTTAGGTTAGGTTAGGTTAGGTTAGGTTGGGTTAGGTTAGGTTAGGTTACGTTAGGTTAGGTTAGGTTACGTTAGGTTAGGTTAGGTTAGGTTACGTTAGGTTAGGTTAGGTTAGGTAAGGATAATTTGGTTAGGTTAGGTAAGGTTAGGTTAGGTTAGGTTAGGTTGGGTTGGGTGTTGTTGGGTTGGGTTGGGTTGGGTTAGGTTGGGTTAGGTTAGGTTACGTTAGCTTAGGTTAGGTTAGGTTACGTTAGGTTATGTTAGGTTAGGTTAGGTTACGTTAGGTTAGGTTAGGTCAGGTAAGGTTAGGTTACGTTAGAATAGGTTAGGTTAGGTTACGTTAGGTTAGGTTAAGTTAGGTTAGGTTAGGTTTGGTTAGGTTAGGTTAGGTTAGCTTAGGTTAGGTTGGGTTGGGTTGGGTTAGGTTGGGTTAGGTTAGGTTAGGTTAGGTTGGGTTAGGTTAGTTTAGGTTAGGTTAGGTTAGGTTAGGTTGGGTTGGGTTGGGTTAGGTTAGGTTAGGTTAGGTTAGGTAAGGTTAGGTTAGGTTAGGTTAGGTTAGGTTAAGGTATGAACCGTCGTAAAACCGCATTAAACAATGTCACTTAGTGAGATGCAGTGTTTTTCACCTTTACAAGTTGGGAACTGTGATATCTAATGTGAAAGCGCTTGAAACCGTCGTAATGTTGTAGAAAGCAATGTAAAGTAGCGAGTAAAACGTTTTCTAACGATAGAAGTGCGAAGGTCATGTTAGGTTGAGTTGTTAGTTTAAGCTAGGTAGCGTCGTGAAACTACCAAAAACAACGTCATCTAACGAGATAGTGTTGTTTTATTGCGAGTACGAAACTGCGATAGGTGAAATGTTGTGAAAGCACACAAAACGGCATGAACAAGCCAAATACTGCGTGTTGTACCGTTACAAGTGCGAAACTGCTATGTTGTGATATTCTCGTTAAAGCGCATGCAAGCATCGTGAAACCTTAAAGAACGATGTCATTTAGCGAGATACAGCGTTCTGTACTGCAATAAGTTGGTGAAAAACTGTGAGGTTATGCAAATATCCTAATTGTGAACGAAACAGTGTAATAGAGCGTTTTTTAATACAAGTGCGAATGTTAGGTTAGGTTAAGATATGAACCGTCGTAAAACCGCATTAAACAATGTCACTTAGTGAGATGCAGTGTTTTTCACCATTACAAGTCGGGAACTGCGATATCTAATGTGAAAGCGCTTGCAAACGTCGTTAGGTTAGGTTAGGTTAGGTTAGGTTACGTTAGGTTAGGTTAGGTTAGGTTTGGTTAGGTTAGGTTAGGTTAGGTTAGGTTAGGGTATGTTAGGTAAGGTTTGGTTAGGTTAGGTTAGGTTAGGTTGGTTTAGGTAAGGTTAGGTTAGGTTAAGATATGAACCGCGCTGAAACCGCATTAAACATGTCACTTAGTGAGATGCTGTGTTTTTCACCCTTACAAGTCGGGAACTGCGATATCTAATGTGAAAGCGCATGAAACCGTCGTAATCTTGTAGAAAACATTGTAAAGTAGCGAATAAAACGTTTTCTAACGATAGAAGTGCGAAGGTTCGGTTAGTTTTAGCTAGGTAGCGTCGTGAAACCACCAAAAACGATGTCATCTAACGAGATAGTGTTGTTTTATTGCGAGTACGAAACTGCGATAGGTGAAATATTGGGAAAGCACGCAAAATGGCATGAACTAGCCAGATACTGCGTCTTGTGCCGTTACAAGTGCGAAACTGCTATATTGTGATATTCTCGTTAAAGCGCATGCAAGCATCGTGAAACCTTAAAGAACAATGTCATTTAGCGAGATACAGCGTTCTGTACTGCAATAAGTTGGTGAAAAACTGTGAGGTTATGCAAATATCGTAATTGTGAACGAAACAGTGTAATAGAGCGTTTTTCAATACAAGTACGAATGTTAGGTTAGCTTAAGATATGAACCGTCGTAAAACCGCATTAAACAATGTCACTTAGTGAGATGCAGTGTTTTTCAACATTACAAGTTGGGAACTGCGATATCTAATGTGAAAGCGCTTGCAAACGTCGTTAGGTTAGGTTAGGTTATGTTAGGTTAGGTTGGGTTAGGTTAGGTTAGGTTACGTTAGGTTAAGGTATGAACCGTCGTAAAACCGCAATAAACAATGTCACTTAGTGAGATGCAGTGTTTTTCACCTTTACAAGTTGGGAACTGCGATATCTAATGTGAAAGCGCTTGAAACCGTCGTAATGTTGTAGAAAGCAATGTAAAGTAGCGAGTAAAACGTTTTCTAACGATAGAAGTGCGAAGGTTATGTTAGGTTGAGTTATGTTAGTTTAAGCTAGGTAGCGTCGTGAAACCACCAAAAACGACGTCATCTAACGAGATAGTGTTGTTTTATTGCGAGTACGAAACTGCGATAGGTAAAATGTTGTGAAAGCACACAAAACGGCATGAACAAGCCAAATACTGCGTGTTGTACCGTTACAAGTGCGAAACTGCTATGTTGTGACATTCTCGGTAAAGCGCATGCAAGTATCGTGAAACCTTAAAGAACGATGTCATTTGGCGAGATACAGCGTTCTGTACTGTAATAAGTTGGTGAGAAACTGTGAGGTCAAGCAAATATCGTAATTGTGAACGAAACAGTGTAATTGAGCGTCTTTAGATACAAGTGCGAATGTTAGGTTAGGTTGACATATCAACCGTCGTAAAACCGCATTAAACAATGTCACTTAGTGAGATGTAGTGTTTTTCAACATTACAAGTCGGGAACTACGATATCTAATGTGAAAGCGCATGAAACCGTCGTAATCTTGTAGAAAACATTGTAAAGTGGCGAGTAAAACGTTTTTTAACGATAGAAGTGCGAAGGTTAGGTTAGGTTAGGTTAGTTTAAGCTAGGTAGCGTCGTGAAACTACCAAAAACTACGTCATCTAACGAGATAGTGTTGTTTTATAGCGAGTATTAAACTGCGATAGGTGAAATGTTGTGAAAGCACAAAAAACGGCATGAACAAGCCAAATACTGCGTGTTCTACCGTTACAAGTGCGAAACTGCTATATTGTGATATTCTCGTTAAAGCGCATGCAAGCATCGTGAAACCTTAAAGAACAATGTCATTTAGCGAGATACAGCGTTCTGTACTGCAATGAGTTGGTGAAAAACTGTGAGGTTATGCAAATATCGTAATTGTGAACGAAACAGTGTAATAGAGCGTTTTCAATACAAGTACGAATGTTAGGTTAGGTTAAGATATGAACCGTCGTAAAACCGCATTAAACAATGTCACTTAGTGAGATGCAGTGTTTTTCACCATTATCACCATTACAAGTTCGGAACTGCGATATCTAATGTGAAAGCGCTTGCAAACGTCGTTAGGTTAGGTTAGGTTAGGTTAGGTTACGTTAGGTTAGGTTTGGTTAGGTTAGGTTAGGTTATGTTAGGTTAGGTTGGGTTAGGTTAGGTTAGGTTACGTTAGGTTAAGGTATGAACCGTCGTAAAACCGCAATAAACAATGTCACTTAGTGAGATGCAGTGTTTTTCACCTTTACAAGTTGGGAACTGCGATATCTAATGTGAAAGCGCTTGAAACCGTCGTAATGTTGTAGAAAGCAATGTAAAGTAGCGAGTAAAACGTTTTCTAACGATAGAAGTGCGAAGGTTATGTTAGGTTGAGTTATGTTAGTTTAAGCTAGGTAGCGTCGTGAAACCACCAAAAACGACGTCATCTAACGAGATAGTGTTGTTTTATTGCGAGTACGAAACTGCGATAGGTAAAATGTTGTGAAAGCACACAAAACGGCATGAACAAGCCAAATACTGCGTGTTGTACCGTTACAAGTGCGAAACTGCTATGTTGTGACATTCTCGGTAAAGCGCATGCAAGTATCGTGAAACCTTAAAGAACGATGTCATTTAGCGAGATACAGCGTTCTGTACTGTAATAAGTTGGTGAGAAACTGTGAGGTCAAGCAAATATCGTAATTGTGAACGAAACAGTGTAATTGAGCGTCTTTAGATACAAGTGCGAATGTTAGGTTAGGTTGACATATCAACCGTCGTAAAACCGCATTAAACAATGTCACTTAGTGAGATGTAGTGTTTTTCAACATTACAAGTCGGGAACTACGATATCTAATGTGAAAGCGCATGAAACCGTCGTAATCTTGTAGAAAACATTGTAAAGTGGCGAGTAAAACGTTTTTTAACGATAGAAGTGCGAAGGTTAGGTTAGGTTAGGTTAGTTTAAGCTAGGTAGCGTCGTGAAACTACCAAAAACTACGTCATCTAACGAGATAGTGTTGTTTTATAGCGAGTATTAAACTGCGATAGGTGAAATGTTGTGAAAGCACACAAAACGGCATGAACAAGCCAAATACTGCGTGTTCTACCGTTACAAGTGCGAAACTGCTATATTGTGATATTCTCGTTAAAGCGCATGCAAGCATCGTGAAACCTTAAAGAACAATGTCATTTAGCGAGATACAGCGTTCTGTACTGCAATAATTTGGTGAAAAACTGTGAGGTTATGCAAATATCGTAATTGTTAACACAACAGTGTAATAGAGAGTTTTTAGATACAAGTGCGAATGTTAGGTTAGGTTAAGATATGAACCGTCGTAAAACCGCATTAAACAATGTCAATTACTGAGATGCAGTGTTTTTCACCATTAAAAGTGGGGAACTGCGATATTTAATGTGAAAGCGCTTGCAACCGTCGTTAGGTTAGGTTAGGTTAGGTTAGGTTAGGTTTGGTTAGGTTTGGTTAGGTTAGGTTAGGTTAGGTTCGATTAGGTTAGGTTGGGTTGAGTTGGGTTAGGTTAGGTTAGGTTAGGTTAGGTTGGGTTAGGTTAGGTTAGGTTACGTTAGGTTAGGTTAGGTTACGTTAGGTTAGGTTAGGTTAGGTTACGTTAGGTTAGGTTAGGTTAGGTAAGGATAATTTGGTTAGGTTAGGTAAGGTTAGGTTAGGTTAGGTTAGGTTGGGTTGGGTGTTGTTGGGTTGGGTTGGGTTGGGTTAGGTTGGGTTAGGTTAGGTTACGTTAGCTTAGGTTAGGTTAGGTTACGTTAGGTTATGTTAGGTTAGGTTAGGTTACGTTAGGTTAGGTTAGGTCAGGTAAGGTTAGGTTACGTTAGAATAGGTTAGGTTAGGTTACGTTAGGTTAGGTTAAGTTAGGTTAGGTTAGGTTTGGTTAGGTTAGGTTAGGTTAGCTTAGGTTAGGTTGGGTTGGGTTAGGTTGGGTTAGGTTAGGTTAGGTTAGGTTGGGTTAGGTTAGTTTAGGTTAGGTTAGGTTAGGTTGGGTTGGGTTGGGTTAGGTTAGGTTAGGTTAGGTTAGGTAAGGTTAGGTTAGGTTAGGTTAGGTTAGGTTAAGGTATGAACCGTCGTAAAACCGCATTAAACAATGTCACTTAGTGAGATGCAGTGTTTTTCACCTTTACAAGTTGGGAACTGTGATATCTAATGTGAAAGCGCTTGAAACCGTCGTAATGTTGTAGAAAGCAATGTAAAGTAGCGAGTAAAACGTTTTCTAACGATAGAAGTGCGAAGGTCATGTTAGGTTGAGTTGTTAGTTTAAGCTAGGTAGCGTCGTGAAACTACCAAAAACAACGTCATCTAACGAGATAGTGTTGTTTTATTGCGAGTACGAAACTGCGATAGGTGAAATGTTGTGAAAGCACACAAAACGGCATGAACAAGCCAAATACTGCGTGTTGTACCGTTACAAGTGCGAAACTGCTATGTTGTGATATTCTCGTTAAAGCGCATGCAAGCATCGTGAAACCTTAAAGAACAATGTCATTTAGCGAGATACAGCGTTCTGTACTGCAATAAGTTGGTGAAAAACTGTGAGGTTATGCAAATATCGTAATTGTGAACGAAACAGTGTAATAGAGCGTTTTTCAATACAAGTACGAATGTTAGGTTAGGTTTAGATATGAACAGTCGTAAAACCGCATTAAACAATGTCACTTAGTGAGATGCAGTGTTTTTCAACATTACAAGTTGGGAACTGCGATATCTAATGTGAAAGCGCTTGCAAACGTCGTTAGGTTAGGTTAGGTTAGGTTAGGTTAGGTTACGTTAGGTTAGGTTTGGTTAGGTTAGGTTAGGTTAGGTTATGTTAGGTTAGGTTGGGTTAGGTTAGGTTAGGTTACGTTAGGTTAAGGTATGAACCGTCGTAAAACCGCAATAAACAATGTCACTTAGTGAGATGCAGTGTTTTTCACCTTTACAAGTTGGGAACTGCGATATCTAATGTGAAAGCGCTTGAAACCGTCGTAATGTTGTAGAAAGCAATGTAAAGTAGCGAGTAAAACGTTTTCTAACGATAGAAGTGCGAAGGTTATGTTAGGTTGAGTTATGTTAGTTTAAGCTAGGTAGCGTCGTGAAACCACCAAAAACGACGTCATCTAACGAGATAGTGTTGTTTTATTGCGAGTACGAAACTGCGATAGGTAAAATGTTGTGAAAGCACACAAAACGGCATGAACAAGCCAAATACTGCGTGTTGTACCGTTACAAGTGCGAAACTGCTATGTTGTGACATTCTCGGTAAAGCGCATGCAAGTATCGTGAAACCTTAAAGAACGATGTCATTTAGCGAGATACAGCGTTCTGTACTGTAATAAGTTGGTGAGAAACTGTGAGGTCAAGCAAATATCGTAATTGTGAACGAAACAGTGTAATTGAGCGTCTTTAGATACAAGTGCGAATGTTAGGTTAGGTTGACATATCAACCGTCGTAAAACCGCATTAAACAATGTCACTTAGTGAGATGTAGTGTTTTTCAACATTACAAGTCGGGAACTACGATATCTAATGTGAAAGCGCATGAAACCGTCGTAATCTTGTAGAAAACATTGTAAAGTGGCGAGTAAAACGTTTTTTAACGATAGAAGTGCGAAGGTTAGGTTAGGTTAGGTTAGTTTAAGCTAGGTAGCGTCGTGAAACTACCAAAAACTACGTCATCTAACGAGATAGTGTTGTTTTATAGCGAGTATTAAACTGCGATAGGTGAAATGTTGTGAAAGCACACAAAACGGCATGAACAAGCCAAATACTGCGTGTTCTACCGTTACAAGTGCGAAACTGCTATATTGTGATATTCTCGTTAAAGCGCATGCAAGCATCGTGAAACCTTAAAGAACAATGTCATTTAGCGAGATACAGCGTTCTGTACTGCAATAATTTGGTGAAAAACTGTGAGGTTATGCAAATATCGTAATTGTTAACACAACAGTGTAATAGAGAGTTTTTAGATACAAGTGCGAATGTTAGGTTAGGTTAAGATATGAACCGTCGTAAAACCGCATTAAACAATGTCAATTACTGAGATGCAGTGTTTTTCACCATTAAAAGTGGGGAACTGCGATATTTAATGTGAAAGCGCTTGCAACCGTCGTTAGGTTAGGTTAGGTTAGGTTAGGTTAGGTTTGGTTAGGTTTGGTTAGGTTAGGTTAGGTTAGGTTCGATTAGGTTAGGTTGGGTTGAGTTGGGTTAGGTTAGGTTAGGTTAGGTTAGGTTGGGTTAGGTTAGGTTAGGTTACGTTAGGTTAGGTTAGGTTACGTTAGGTTAGGTTAGGTTAGGTTACGTTAGGTTAGGTTAGGTTAGGTAAGGATAATTTGGTTAGGTTAGGTAAGGTTAGGTTAGGTTAGGTTAGGTTGGGTTGGGTGTTGTTGGGTTGGGTTGGGTTGGGTTAGGTTGGGTTAGGTTAGGTTACGTTAGCTTAGGTTAGGTTAGGTTACGTTAGGTTATGTTAGGTTAGGTTAGGTTACGTTAGGTTAGGTTAGGTCAGGTAAGGTTAGGTTACGTTAGAATAGGTTAGGTTAGGTTACGTTAGGTTAGGTTAAGTTAGGTTAGGTTAGGTTTGGTTAGGTTAGGTTAGGTTAGCTTAGGTTAGGTTGGGTTGGGTTGGGTTAGGTTGGGTTAGGTTAGGTTAGGTTAGGTTGGGTTAGGTTAGTTTAGGTTAGGTTAGGTTAGGTTAGGTTGGGTTGGGTTGGGTTAGGTTAGGTTAGGTTAGGTTAGGTAAGGTTAGGTTAGGTTAGGTTAGGTTAGGTTAGGTTAAGGTATGAACCGTCGTAAAACCGCATTAAACAATGTCACTTAGTGAGATGCAGTGTTTTTCACCTTTACAAGTTGGGAACTGTGATATCTAATGTGAAAGCGCTTGAAACCGTCGTAATGTTGTAGAAAGCAATGTAAAGTAGCGAGTAAAACGTTTTCTAACGATAGAAGTGCGAAGGTCATGTTAGGTTGAGTTGTTAGTTTAAGCTAGGTAGCGTCGTGAAACTACCAAAAACAACGTCATCTAACGAGATAGTGTTGTTTTATTGCGAGTACGAAACTGCGATAGGTGAAATGTTGTGAAAGCACACAAAACGGCATGAACAAGCCAAATACTGCGTGTTGTACCGTTACAAGTGCGAAACTGCTATGTTGTGATATTCTCGTTAAAGCGCATGCAAGCATCGTGAAACCTTAAAGAACAATGTCATTTAGCGAGATACAGCGTTCTGTACTGCAATAAGTTGGTGAAAAACTGTGAGGTTATGCAAATATCGTAATTGTGAACGAAACAGTGTAATAGAGCGTTTTTCAATACAAGTACGAATGTTAGGTTAGGTTTAGATATGAACAGTCGTAAAACCGCATTAAACAATGTCACTTAGTGAGATGCAGTGTTTTTCAACATTACAAGTTGGGAACTGCGATATCTAATGTGAAAGCGCTTGCAAACGTCGTTAGGTTAGGTTAGGTTAGGTTAGGTTAGGTTACGTTAGGTTAGGTTTGGTTAGGTTAGGTTAGGTTAGGTTATGTTAGGTTAGGTTGGGTTAGGTTAGGTTAGGTTACGTTAGGTTAAGGTATGAACCGTCGTAAAACCGCAATAAACAATGTCACTTAGTGAGATGCAGTGTTTTTCACCTTTACAAGTTGGGAACTGCGATATCTAATGTGAAAGCGCTTGAAACCGTCGTAATGTTGTAGAAAACATTGTAAAGTGGCGAGTAAAACGTTTTCTAACGATAGAAGTGCGAAGGTTAGGTTAGGTTAGGTTAGTTTAAGCTAGGTAGCGTCGTGAAACTACCAAAAACGACGTCATCTAACGAGATAGTGTCGTTTTATAGCGAGTATTAAACTGCGATAGGTGAAATGTTGTGAAAGCCCACAAAACGGCATGAACAAGCCAAATACGGCGTGTTCTACCGTTACAAGTGCGAAACTGCTATATTGTATTGTGATATTCTCGTTAAAGCGCATGCAAGCATCGTAAAACCTTAAAGAACAATGTCATTTAGCGAGATACGGCGTTCTGTACTGCAATAAGTTGGTGAAAAACTGTGAGGTTATGCAAATATCGAAATTGTGAACAAAACAGTGTAATAGAGCGTTTTTAGATACAAGTGCGAATGTTAGGTTAGGTTAAGATATGAACCGTCGTAAAACCGCATTAAACAATGTCAATTACTGAGATGCAGTGTTTTTCACCATTAAAAGTGGGGAACTGCGATATTTAATGTGAAAGCGCTTGCAACCGTCGTTAGGTTAGGCTAGGTTAGGTTAGGTTAGGTTAGGTTAGGTTTGGTTAGGTTAGGTTAGGTTAGGTTAGATTAGGTTAGGTTGGGTTGAGTTGGGTTAGGTTAGGTTAGGTTAGGTTGGGTTAGGTTAGGTTAGGTTACGTTAGGTTAGGTTAGGTTACGTTAGGTTAGGTTAGGTTAGGTTACGTTAGGTTATGTTAGGTTAGGTTAGGTTACGTTAGGTTAGGTTAGGTCAGGTAAGGTTAGGTTACGTTAGAATAGGTTAGGTTAGGTTACGTTAGGTTAGGTTAAGTTAGGTTAGGTTAGGTTTCGTTAGGTTAGGTTAGGTTAGCTTAGGTTAGGTTAGGTTGGGTTGGGTTGGGTTAGGTTGGGTTGGGTTGGGTTAGGTTAGGTTAGGTTAGGTTATGTAAGGTTAGGTTAGGTTAGGTTAAGGTATGAACCGTCGTAAAACCGCATTAAACAATGTCATTTAGTGAGATGCAGTGTTTTTCACCTTTACAAGTTGGGAACTGTGATATCTAATGTGAAAGCGCTTGAAACCGTCGTAATGTGGTAGAAAGCAATGTAAAGTAGCGAGTAAAACGTTTTCTAACGATAAAAGTGCGAAGGTCATGTTAGGTTGAGTTATGTTAGTTTAAGCTAGGTAGCGTCGTGAAACTACCAACAACAACGTCATCTAACGAGATAGTGTTGTTTTATTGCGAGTACGAAACTGCGATAGGTGAAATGTTGTGAAAGCACACAAAACGGCATGAACAAGCCAAATACTGCGTGTTGTACCGTTACAAGTGCGAAACTGCTATGTTGTGATATTCTCGTTAAAGCGCATGCAAGCATCGTGAAACCTTAAAGAACGATGTCATTTAGCGAGATACAGCGTTCTGTACTGCAATAAGTTGGTGAAAAACTGTGAGGTTATGCAAATATCCTAATTGTGAACGAAACAGTGTAATAGAGCGTTTTTTAATACAAGTGCGAATGTTAGGTTAGGTTAAGATATGAACCGTCGTAAAACCGCATTAAACAATGTCACTTAGTGAGATGCAGTGTTTTTCACCATTACAAGTCGGGAACTGCGATATCTAATGTGAAAGCGCTTGCAAACGTCGTTAGGTTAGGTTAGGTTAGGTTAGGTTAGGTTAGGTTAGGTTAGGTTAGGTTTGGTTAGGTTAGGTTAGGTTAGATTAGGTTAGGTTGGGTTGAGTTGGGTTAGGTTAGGTTAGGTTAGGTTGGGTTAGGTTAGGTTAGGTTACGTTAGGTTAGGTTAGGTTACGTTAGGTTAGGTTAGGTTAGGTTACGTTAGGTTATGTTAGGTTAGGTTAGATTACGTTAGGTTAGGTTAGGTCAGGTAAGGTTAGGTTACGTTAGAATAGGTTAGGTTAGGTTACGTTAGGTTAGGTTAAGTTAGGTTAGGTTAGGTTTGGTTAGGTTAGGTTAGGTTAGCTTAGGTTAGGTTAGGTTGGGTTGGGTTGGGTTAGGTTGGGTTGGGTTGGGTTAGGTTAGGTTAGGTTAGGTAAGGTTAGGTTAGGTTAGGTTAGGTTAAGGTATGAACCGTCGTAAAACCGCATTAAACAATGTCACTTAGTGAGATGCAGTGTTTTTCACCTTTACAAGTTGGGAACTGTGATATCTAATGTGAAAGCGCTTGAAACCGTCGTAATGTGGTAGAAAGCAATGTAAAGTAGCGAGTAAAACGTTTTCTAACGATAGAAGTGCGAAGGTCATGTTAGGTTGAGTTATGTTAGTTTAAGCTAGGTAGCGTCGTGAAACTACCAACAACAACGTCATCTAACGAGATAGTGTTGTTTTATTGCGAGTACGAAACTGCGATAGGTGAAATGTTGTGAAAGCACACAAAACGGCATGAACAAGCCAAATACTGCGTGTTGTACCGTTACAAGTGCGAAACTGCTATGTTGTGATATTCTCGTTAAAGCGCATGCAAGCATCGTGAAACCTTAAAGAACGATGTCATTTAGCGAGATACAGCGTTCTGTACTGCAATAAGTTGGTGAAAAACTGTGAGGTTATGCAAATATCCTAATTGTGAACGAAACAGTGTAATAGAGCGTTTTTTAATACAAGTGCGAATGTTAGGTTAGGTTAAGATATGAACCGTCGTAAAACCGCATTAAACAATGTCACTTAGTGAGATGCAGTGTTTTTCACCATTACAAGTCGGGAACTGCGATATCTAATGTGAAAGCGCTTGCAAACGTCGTTAGGTTAGGTTAGGTTAGGTTAGGTTAGGTTAGGTTACGTTAGGTTAGGTTAGGTTAGGTTTGGTTAGGTTAGGTTAGGTTAGGGTAGGTTAGGGTATGTTAGGTAAGGTTTGGTTAGGTTAGGTTAGGTTGGTTTAGGTAAGGTTAGGTTAGGTTAACATATGAACCGCGCTAAAACCGCATTAAACAATGTCACTTAGTGAGATGCTGTGTTTTTCACCATTACAAGTCGGGAACTGCGATATCTAATGTGAAAGCGCATGAAACCGTCGTAATCTTGTAGAAAACATTGTAAAGTAGCGAATAAAACGTTTTCTAACGATAGAAGTGCGAAGGTTAGCTTGAGTTATGTTAGTTTAAGCTATGTAGCGTCGTGAAACTACCAAAAACGACGTCATCTAACGAGATAGTGTTGTTTTATTGCGAGTATTAAACTGCGATAGGTGAAATGTTGTGAATGCACACAAAACGGCATGAACGAGCCAAATACTGCGTGTTCTACCGTTACAAGTGCGAAACTGCTATATTGTGATATTCCCGTTAAAGCGCATGCAAGCATCGTGAAACCTTAAAGAACAATGTCATTTAGCGAGATACAGCGTTCTGTACTGCAATGAGTTGGTGAAAAACTGTGATGTTATGCAAATATCGTAATTGTGAACGAAACAGTGTAATAGAGCGTTTTTCAATACAAGTACGAATGTTAGGTTAGGTTAAGATATGAACCGTCGTAAAACCGCATTAAACAATGTCACTTAGTGAGATGCAGTGTTTTTCACCATTACAAGTTGGGAACTGCGATATCTAATGTGAAAGCGCTTGCAAACGTCGTTCGGTTAGGTTAGGTTAGGTTAGGTTAGGTTAGGTTAGGTTTGGTTAGGTTAGGTTAGGTTAGGTTATGTTAGGTTAGGTTGGGTTAGGTTAGGTTAAGTTACGTTAGGTTAGGTTGGGTTAGGTTAGGTTAGGTTACGTTAGGTTAGGTTAGGTTACGTTAGGTTAGGTTAGGTTAGGTTACGTTAGGTTAGGTTAGGTAAGGATAATTTGGTTAGGTTAGGTAAGGTTAGGTTAGGTTAGGTTTGGTTAGGTTAGGTTACGTTAGAATAGGTTAGGTTAGGTTACGTTAGGTTAGGTTAAGTTCGGTTAGGTTAGGTTTGGTTAGGTTAGCTTAGGTTAGCTTAGGTTAGGTTAGGTTGGGTTGGGTTGGGTTAGGTTGGGTTAG
>NW_027464627.1:1090000-1117500 GCF_043290135.1 Rhipicephalus microplus | reverse complement strand
TTCGGTTAGTTTTAGCTAGGTAGCGTCGTGAAACCACCAAAAACGATGTCATCTAACGAGATAGTGTTGTTTTATTGCGAGTACGAAACTGCGATAGGTGAAATATTGGGAAAGCACGCAAAATGGCATGAACTAGCCAGATACTGCGTCTTGTGCCGTTACAAGTGCGAAACTGCTATATTGTGATATTCTCGTTAAAGCGCATGCAAGCATCGTGAAACCTTAAAGAACAATGTCATTTAGCGAGATACAGCGTTCTGTACTGCAGTAAGTTGGTGAAAAACTGTGAGGTTATGCAAATATCGTAATTGTGAACGAAACAGTGTAATAGAGCGTTTTTCAATACAAGTACGAATGTTAGGTTAGGTTAAGATATGAACCGTCGTAAAACCGCATTAAACAATGTCACTTAGTGAGATGCAGTGTTTTTGAACATTACAAGTTGGGAACTGCGATATCTAATGTGAAAGCGCTTGCAAACGTCGTTAGGTTAGGTTAGGTTAGGTTAGGTTAGGTTACGTTAGGTTAGGTTTGGTTAGGTTAGGTTAGGTTAGGTTATGTTAGGTTAGGTTGGGTTAGGTTAGGTTAGGTTACGTTAGGTTAAGGTATGAACCGTCGTAAAACCGCAATAAACAATGTCACTTAGTGAGATGCAGTGTTTTTCACCTTTACAAGTTGGGAACTGCGATATCTAATGTGAAAGCGCTTGAAACCGTCGTAATGTTGTAGAAAGCAATGTAAAGTAGCGAGTAAAACGTTTACTAACGATAGAAGTGCTAAGGTCATGTTAGGTTGAGTTATGTTAGTTTAAGCTAGGAAGCGTCGTGAAACTACCAAAAACAACGTCATCTAACGAGATAGTGTTGTTTTATTGCGAGTACGAAACTGCGATAGGTGAAATGTTGTGAAAGCACACAAAACGGCATGAACAAGCCAAATACTGCGTGTTGTACCGTTACAAGTGCGAAACTGCTATGTTGTGATATTCTCGTTAAAGCGCATGAAAGCATCGTGAAACCTTAAAGAACGATGTCATTTAGCGAGATACAGCGTTCTGTACTGCAATAAGTTGGTGAAAAACTGTGAGGTTATGCAAATATCCTAATTCTGAACGAAACAGTGTATTAGAGCGTTTTTTAATACAAGTGCGAATGTCAGGTTAGGTTAAGATATGAACCGTCGTAAAACCGCATTAATCAATGTCACTTAGTGAGATGCAGTGTTTTTCACCATTACAAGTCGGGAACTGCGATATCTAGTGTGAAAGCGCTTGCAAACGTCGTTAGGTTAGGTTAGGTTAGCTTAGGTTAGGTTAGGTTAGGTTTGGTTAGGTTAGGTTAGGTTAGGTTAGGTTCGATTAGGTTAGGTTGGGTTGAGTTGGGTTAGGTTAGGTTAGGTTAGGTTAGGTTGGGTTAGGTTAGGTTAGGTTACGTTAGGTTAGGTTAGGTTACGTTAGGTTAGGTTAGGTTAGGTTACGTTAGGTTAGGTTAGGTTAGGTAAGGATAATTTGGTTAGGTTAGGTAAGGTTAGGTTAGGTTAGGTTAGGTTGGGTTGGGTGTTGTTGGGTTGGGTTGGGTTGGGTTAGGTTGGGTTAGGTTAGGTTACGTTAGCTTAGGTTAGGTTAGGTTACGTTAGGTTATGTTAGGTTAGGTTAGGTTAGGTTACGTTAGGTTAGGTTAGGTCAGGTAAGGTTAGGTTACGTTAGAATAGGTTAGGTTAGGTTACGTTAGGTTAGGTTAAGTTAGGTTAGGTTAGGTTTGGTTAGGTTAGGTTAGGTTAGCTTAGGTTAGGTTGGGTTGGGTTGGGTTAGGTTGGGTTAGGTTAGGTTAGGTTAGGTTGGGTTAGGTTAGTTTAGGTTAGGTTAGGTTAGGTTAGGTTGGGTTAAGTTGGGTTAGGTTAGGTTAGGTTGGGTTGGGTTGGGTTAGGTTAGGTTAGGTTAGGTTAGGTAAGTTTAGGTTAGGTTAGGTTAGGTTAGGTTAGGTTAAGGTATGAACCGTCGTAAAACCGCATTAAACAATGTCACTTAGTGAGATGCAGTGTTTTTCACCTTTACAAGTTGGGAACTGTGATATCTAATGTGAAAGCGCTTGAAACCGTCGTAATGTTGTAGAAAGCAATGTAAAGTAGCGAGTAAAACGTTTTCTAACGATAGAAGTGCGAAGGTCATGTTAGGTTGAGTTATGTTAGTTTAAGCTAGGTAGCGTCGTGAAACTACCAAAAACAACGTCATCTAACGAGATAGTGTTGTTTTATTGCGAGTACGAAACTGCGATAGGTGAAATGTTGTGAAAGCACACAAAACGGCATGAACAAGCCAAATACTGCGTGTTGTACCGTTACAAGTGCGAAACTGCTATGTTGTGATGTTCTCGTTAAAGCGCATGCAAGCATCGTGAAACCTTAAAGAACGATGTCATTTAGCGAGATACAGCGTTCTGTACTGCAATAAGTTGGTGAAAAACTGTGAGGTTATGCAAATATCCTAATTGTGAACGAAACAGTGTAATAGAGCGTTTTTTAATACAAGTGCGAATGTTAGGTTAGGATAAGATATGAACCGTCGTAAAACCGCATTAAACAATGTCACTTAGTGAGATGCAGTGTTTTTCACCATTACAAGTCGGGAACTGCGATATCTAATGTGAAAGCGCTTGCAAACGTCGTTAGGTTAGGTTAGGTTAGGTTACGTTAGGTTAGGTTAGGTTAGGTTAGGTTAGGTTTGGTTAGGTTAGGTTAGGTTAGGTTAGGTTAGGTTAGGTTAGGGTATGTTAGGTAAGGTTTGGTTAGGTTAGGTTAGGTTAGGTTGGTTTAGGTAAGGTTAGGTTAGGTTAAGATATGAACCGCGCTGAAACCGCATTAAACATGTCACTTAGTGAGATGCTGTGTTTTTCACCATTACAAGTCGGGAACTGCGATATCTAATGTGAAAGCGCATGAAACCGTCGTAATCTTGTAGAAAACATTGTAAAGTAGCGAATAAAACGTTTTCTAACGATAGAAGTGCGAAGGTTCGGTTAGTTTTAGCTAGGTAGCGTCGTGAAACCACCAAAAACGATGTCATCTAACGAGATAGTGTTGTTTTATTGCGAGTACGAAACTGCGATAGGTGAAATATTGGGAAAGCACGCAAAATGGCATGAACTAGCCAGATACTGCGTCTTGTGCCGTTACAAGTGCGAAACTGCTATATTGTGATATTCTCGTTAAAGCGCATGCAAGCATCGTGAAACCTTAAAGAACAATGTCATTTAGCGAGATACAGCGTTCTGTACTGCAGTAAGTTGGTGAAAAACTGTGAGGTTATGCAAATATCGTAATTGTGAACGAAACAGTGTAATAGAGCGTTTTTCAATACAAGTACGAATGTTAGGTTAGGTTAAGATATGAACCGTCGTAAAACCGCATTAAACAATGTCACTTAGTGAGATGCAGTGTTTTTCAACATTACAAGTTGGGAACTGCGATATCTAATGTGAAAGCGCTTGCAAACGTCGTTAGGTTAGGTTAGGTTAGGTTAGGTTAGGTTACGTTAGGTTAGGTTTGGTTAGGTTAGGTTAGGTTAGGTTATGTTAGGTTAGGTTGGGTTAGGTTAGGTTAGGTTACGTTAGGTTAAGGTATGAACCGTCGTAAAACCGCAATAAACAATGTCACTTAGTGAGATGCAGTGTTTTTCACCTTTACAAGTTGGGAACTGCGATATCTAATGTGAAAGCGCTTGAAACCGTCGTAATGTTGTAGAAAGCAATGTAAAGTAGCGAGTAAAACGTTTTCTAACGATAGAAGTGCGAAGGTTATGTTAGGTTGAGTTATGTTAGTTTAAGCTAGGTAGCGTCGTGAAACCACCAAAAACGACGTCATCTAACGAGATAGTGTTGTTTTATTGCGAGTACGAAACTGCGATAGGTAAAATGTTGTGAAAGCACACAAAACGGCATGAACAAGCCAAATACTGCGTGTTGTACCGTTACAAGTGCGAAACTGCTATGTTGTGACATTCTCGGTAAAGCGCATGCAAGTATCGTAAAACCTTAAAGAACGATGTCATTTAGCGAGATACAGCGTTCTGTACTGTAATAAGTTGGTGAGAAACTGTGAGGTCAAGCAAATATCGTAATTGTGAACGAAACAGTGTAATTGAGCGTCTTTAGATACAAGTGCGAATGTTAGGTTAGGTTGACATATCAATCGTCGTAAAACCGCATTAAACAATGTCACTTAGTGAGATGTAGTGTTTTTCAACATTACAAGTCGGGAACTACGATATCTAATGTGAAAGCGCATGAAACCGTCGTAATCTTGTAGAAAACATTGTAAAGTGGCGAGTAAAACGTTTTCTAACGATAGAAGTGCGAAGGTTAGGTTAGGTTAGGTTAGTTTAAGCTAGGTAGCGTCGTGAAACTACCAAAAACGACGTCATCTAACGAGATAGTGTTGTTTTATTGCGAGTATTAAACTGCGATAGGTGAAATGTTGTGAAAGCACACAAAACGGCATGAACAAGCCAAATACTGCGTGTTCTACCGTTACAAGTGCGAAACTGCTATATTGTATTGTGATATTCTCGTTAAAGCGCATGCAAGCATCGTGAAACCTTAAAGAACAATGTCATTTAGCGAGATACAGCGTTCTGTACTGCAATAGCTTGGTGAAAAACTGTGAGGTTATGCAAATATCGTAATTGTGAACAAAACAGTGTAATAGAGCGTTTTTAGATACAAGTGCGAATGTTAGGTTAGGTTAAGATATGAACCGTCGTAAAACCGCATTAAACAATGTCAATTACTGAGATGCAGTGTTTTTCACCATTAAAAGTGGGGAACTGCGATATTTAATGTGAAAGCGCTTGCAACCGTCGTTAGGTTAGGCTAGGTTAGGTTAGGTTAGGTTAGGTTAGGTTAGGTTAGGTTTGGTTAGGTTAGGTTAGGTTAGGTTAGATTAGGTTAGGTTGGGTTGAGTTGGGTTAGGTTAGGTTAGGTTGGGTTAGGTTAGGTTAGGTTACGTTAGGTTAGGTTAGGTTACGTTAGGTTAGGTTAGGTTAGGTTACGTTAGGTTATGTTAGGTTAGGTTAGGTTACGTTAGGTTAGGTTAGGTCAGGTAAGGTTAGGTTACGTTAGAATAGGTTAGGTTAGGTTACGTTAGGTTAGGTTAAGTTAGGTTAGGTTAGGTTTGGTTAGGTTAGGTTAGGTTAGCTTAGGTTAGGTTAGGTTGGGTTGGGTTGGGTTAGGTTGGGTTGGGTTGGGTTAGGTTAGGTTAGGTTAGGTAAGGTTAGGTTATGTTAGGTTAGGTTAAGGTATGAACCGTCGTAAAACCGCATTAAACAATGTCACTTAGTGAGGTGCAGTGTTTTTCGCCTTTACAAGTTGGGAACTGTGATATCTAATGTGAAAGCGCTTGAAACCGTCGTAATGTGGTAGAAAGCAATGTAAAGTAGCGAGTAAAACGTTTTCTAACGATAGAAGTGCGAAGGTCATGTTAGGTTGAGTTATGTTAGTTTAAGCTAGGTAGCGTAGTGAAACTACCAAAAACAACGTCATCTAACGAGATAGTGTTGTTTTATTGCGAGTACGAAACTGCGATAGGTGAAATGTTGTGAAAGCACACAAAACGGCATGAACAAGCCAAATACTGCGTGTTGTACCGTTACAAGTGCGAAACTGCTATGTTGTGATATTCTCGTTAAAGCGCATGCAAGCATCGTGAAACCTTAAAGAACGATGTCATTTAGCGAGATACAGCGTTCTGTACTGCAATAAGTTGGTGAAAAACTGTGAGGTTATGCAAATATCCTAATTGTGAACGAAACAGTGTAATAGAGCGTTTTTTAATACAAGTGCGAATGTTAGGTTAGGTTAAGATATGAACCGTCGTAAAACCGCATTAAACAATGTCACTTAGTGAGATGCAGTGTTTTTCACCATTACAAGTCGGGAACTGCGATATCTAATGTGAAAGCGCTTGCAAACGTCGTTAGGTTAGGTTAGGTTAGGTTAGGTTAGGTTTGGTTAGGTTAGGTTAGGTTAGGTTAGGTTAGGGTATGTTAGGTAAGGTTTGGTTAGGTTAGGTTAGGTTGGTTTAGGTAAGGTTAGGTTAGGTTAAGATATGAACCGCGCTAAAACCGCATTAAACAATGTCACTTAGTGAGATGCTGTGTTTTTCACCATTACAAGTCGGGAACTGCGATATCTAATGTGAAAGCGCATGAAACCGTCGTAATCTTGTAGAAAACATTGTAAAGTAGCGAATAAAACGTTTTCTAACGATAGAAGTGCGAAGGTTCGGTTAGTTTGAGCTAGGTAGCGTCGTGAAACCACCAAAAACGATGTCATCTAACGAGATAGTGTTGTTTTATTGCGAGTACGAAACTGCGATAGGTGAAATATTGGGAAAGCACACAAAATGGCATGAACTAGCCAGATACTGCGTCTTGTGCCGTTACAAGTGCGAAACTGCTTTATTGTGATATTCTCGTTAAAGCGCATGCACGTATCGTGAAACCTTAAAGAACGATGTCATTTAGCGAGATACAGCGTTCTGTACTGTAATAAGTTGGTGAGAAACTGTGAGGTCAAGCAAATATCGTAATTGTGAACGAAACAGTGTAATTCAGCGTATTTAGATACAAGTGCGAATGTTAGGTTAGGTTGAGATATCAACCGTCGTAAAACCGCATTAAACAATGTCACTTAGTGAGATGTAGTGTTTTTCAACATTACAAGTCGGGAACTACGATATCTAATGTGAAAGCGCATGAAACCGTCGTAATCTTGTAGAAAACATTGTAAAGTTGCGAGTAAAACGTTTTCTAACGATAGAAGTGCGAAGGTTAGCCTGAGTTAGGTTAATTTAAGCTATGTAGCGTCGTGAAACTACCAAAAACGACGTCATCTAACGAGATAGTGTTGTTTTATTGCGAGTATAAACTGCGATAGCTGAAATGTTGTGAATGCACACAAAACGGCATGAACAAGCCAAATACTGCGTGTTCTACCGTTACAAGTGCGAAACTGCTATATTGTAATATTCTCGTTAAAGCGCATGCAAGCATCGTGAAACCTTAAAGAACAATGTCATTTAGCGAGATACAGCGTTCTGTACTGCAATAAGTTGGTGAAAAACTGTGAGGTTATGCAAATATCGTAATTGTGAACGAAACAGTGTAATAGAGCGTTTTTCAATACAAGTACGAATGTTAGGTTAGGTTAAGATATGAACCGTCGTAAAACCGCATTAAACAATGTCACTTAGTGAGATGCAGTGTTTTTCACCATTACAAGTTGGGAACTGCGATATCTAATGTGAAAGCGCTTGCAAACGTTGTTAGGTTAGGTTAGGTTAGGTGAGGTTAGGTTACGTTAGGTTAGGTTTGGTTAGGTTAGCTAAGGTTAGGTTATGTTAGGTTAGGTTGGGTTAGGTTAGGTTAAGTTACGTTAGGTTAGGTTGGGTTAGGTTAGGTTAGGTTACGTTAGGTTAGGTTAGGTTACGTTAGGTTAGGTTAGGTTAGGTTACGTTAGGTTAGGTTAGGTTAGGTAAGGATAATTTGGTTAGGTTAGGTAAGGTTAGGTTAGGTTAGGTTAGGTGTGGTTGGGTGTTGTTGGGTTGGGTTGGGTTGGGTTAGGTTGGGTTAGGTTAGGTTAGGTTACGTTAGGTTAGGTTAGGTTAGGTTACGTTAGGTTATGTTAGGTTAGGTTAGGTTACGTTAGGTTAGGTTAGGTCAGGTAAGGTTAGGTTACGTTAGAATAGGTTAGGTTAGGTTACGTTAGGTTAGGTTAAGTTAGGTTAGGTTAGGTTTGGTTAGGTTAGCTTAGGTTAGCTTAGGTTAGGTTAGGTTGGGTTGGGTTGGGTTAGGTTGGGTTAGGTTAGGTTAGGTTAGGTTAGGTTGGGTTAGGTTACGTTAGGTTAGGTTTGGTTAGGTTATGTTAGGTTAGGTTATGTTAGGTTAGGTTAGGTTGGGTTAGGTTAGGTTAGGTTACGTTAGGTTAAGGTATGAACCGTCGTAAAACCGCAATAAACAATGTCACTTAGTGAGATGCAGTGTTTTTCACCTTTACAAGTTGGGAACTGCGATATCTAATGTGAAAGCGCTTGAAACCGTCGTAATGTTGTAGAAAGCAATGTAAAGTAGCGAGTAAAACGTTTTCTAACGATAGAAGTGCGAAGGTTATGTTAGGTTGAGTTATGTTAGTTTAAGCTAGGTAGCGTCGTGAAACCACCAAAAACGACGTCATCTAACGAGATAGTGTTGTTTTATTGCGGGTACGAAACTGCGATAGGTAAAATGTTGTGAAAGCACACAAAACGGCATGAACAAGCCAAATACTGCGTGTTGTACCGTTACAAGTGCGAAACTGCTATGTTGTGACATTCTCGGTAAAGCGCATGCAAGTATCGTGAAACATTAAAGAACGATGTCATTTAGCGAGATACAGCGTTCTGTACTGTAATAAGTTGGTGAGAAACTGTGAGGTCAAGCAAATATCGTAATTGTGAACGAAACAGTGTAATTGAGCGTCTTTAGATACAAGTGCGAATGTTAGGTTAGGTTGACATATCAACCGTTGTAAAACCGCATTAAACAATGTCACTTAGTGAGATGTAGTGTTTTTCAACATTACAAGTCGGGAACTACGATATCTAATGTGAAAGCGCATGAAACCGTCGTAATCTTGTAGAAAACATTGTAAAGTGGCGAGTAAAACGTTTTTTAACGATAGAAGTGCGAAGGTTAGGTTAGGTTAGGTTAGTTTAAGCTAGGTAGCGTCGTGAAACTACCAAAAACTACGTCATCTAACGAGATAGTGTTGTTTTATAGCGAGTATTAAACTGCGATAGGTGAAATGTTGTGAAAGCACACAAAACGGCATGAACAAGCCAAATACTGCGTGTTCTACCGTTACAAGCGCGAAACTGCTATATTGTGATATTCTCGTTAAAGCGCATGCAAGCATCGTGAAACCTTAAAGAACAATGTCATTTAGCGAGATACAGCGTTCTGTACTGCAATAAGTTGGTGAAAAACTGTGAGGTTATGCAAATATCGTAATTGTGAACGAAACAGTGTAATAGAGCGTTTTTCAATACAAGTACGAATGTTAGGTTAGGTTAAGATATGAACCGTCGTAAAACCGCATTAAACAATGTCACTTAGTGAGATGCAGTGTTTTTCACCATTACAAGTTGGGAACTGCGATATCTAATGTGAAAGCGCTTGCAAACGTCGTTAGGTTAGGTTAGGTTAGGTTAGGTTAGGTTACGTTAGGTTAGGTTTGGTTAGGTTAGGTTAGGTTAGGTTAGGTTATGTTAGGTTAGGTTGGGTTAGGTTAGGTTAGGTTACGTTAGGTTAAGGTATGAACCGTCGTAAAACCGCAATAAACAATGTCACTTAGTGAGATGCTGTGTTTTTCACCATTACAAGTCGGGAACTGCGATATCTAATGTGAAAGCGCATGAAACCGTCGTAATCTTGTAGAAAACATTGTAAAGTAGCGAATAAAACGTTTTCTAACGATAGAAGTGCGAAGGTTCGGTTAGTTTTAGCTAGGTAGCGTCGTGAAACCACCAAAAACGATGTCATCTAACGAGATAGTGTTGTTTTATTGCGAGTACGAAACTGCGATAGGTGAAATATTGGGAAAGCACGCAAAATGGCATGAACTAGCCAGATACTGCGTCTTGTGCCGTTACAAGTGCGAAACTGCTATATTGTGATATTCTCGTTAAAGCGCATGCAAGCATCGTGAAACCTTAAAGAACAATGTCATTTAGCGAGATACAGCGTTCTGTACTGCAATAAGTTGGTGAAAAACTGTGAGGTTATGCAAATATCGTAATTGTGAACGAAACAGTGTAATAGAGCGTTTTTCAATACAAGTACGAATGTTAGGTTAGGTTAAGATATGAACCGTCGTAAAACCGCATTAAACAATGTCACTTAGTGAGATGCAGTGTTTTTCAACATTACAAGTTGGGAACTGCGATATCTAATGTGAAAGCGCTTGCAAACGTCGTTAGGTTAGGTTAGGTTAGGTTAGGTTAGGTTACGTTAGGTTAGGTTTGGTTAGGTTAGGTTAGGTTAGGTTATGTTAGGTTAGGTTGGGTTAGGTTAGGTTAGGTTACGTTAGGTTAAGGTATGAACCGTCGTAAAACCGCAATAAACAATGTCACTTAGTGAGATGCAGTGTTTTTCACCTTTACAAGTTGGGAACTGCGATATCTAATGTGAAAGCGCTTGAAACCGTCGTAATGTTGTAGAAAGCAATGTAAAGTAGCGAGTAAAACGTTTTCTAACGATAGAAGTGCGAAGGTTATGTTAGGTTGAGTTATGTTAGTTTAAGCTAGGTAGCGTCGTGAAACCACCAAAAACGACGTCATCTAACGAGATAGTGTTGTTTTATTGCGAGTACGAAACTGCGATAGGTAAAATGTTGTGAAAGCACACAAAACGGCATGAACAAGCCAAATACTGCGTGTTGTACCGTTACAAGTGCGAAACTGCTATGTTGTGACATTCTCGGTAAAGCGCATGCAAGTATCGTGAAACCTTAAAGAACGATGTCATTTAGCGAGATACAGCGTTCTGTACTGTAATAACTTGGTAAGAAACTGTGAGGTCAAGCAAATATCGTAATTGTGAACGAAACAGTGTAATTGAGCGTTTTTCAATACAAGTACGAATGTTAGGTTAGGTTAAGATATGAACCGTCGTAAAACCGCATTAAACAATGTCACTTAGTGAGATGCAGTGTTTTTCACCATTACAAGTTGGGAACTGCGATATCTAATGTGAAAGCGCTTGCAAACGTTGTTAGGTTAGGTTAGGTTAGGTGAGGTTAGGTTACGTTAGGTTAGGTTTGGTTAGGTTAGGTTAGGTTAGGTTATGTTAGGTTAGGTTGGGTTAGGTTAGGTTAAGTTACGTTAGGTTAGGTTGGGTTAGGTTAGGTTAGGTTACGTTAGGTTAGGTTAGGTTACGTTAGGTTAGGTTAGGTTAGGTTACGTTAGGTTAGGTTAGGTTAGGTAAGGATAATTTGGTTAGGTTAGGTAAGGTTATGTTAGGTTAGGTTAGGTGTGGTTGGGTGTTGTTGGGTTGGGTTGGGTTGGGTTAGGTTGGGTTAGGTTAGGTTAGGTTACGTTAGGTTAGGTTAGGTTAGGTTACGTTAGGTTATGTTAGGTTAGGTTAGGTTACGTTAGGTTAGGTTAGGTCAGGTAAGGTTAGGTTACGTTAGAATAGGTTAGGTTAGGTTACGTTAGGTTAGGTTAAGTTAGGTTAGGTTAGGTTTGGTTAGGTTAGCTTAGGTTAGCTTAGGTTAGGTTAGGTTGGGTTGGGTTGGGTTAGGTTGGGTTAGGTTAGGTTAGGTTAGGTTAGGTTAGGTTGGGTTAGGTTACGTTAGGTTAGGTTTGGTTAGGTTAGGTTAGGTTAGGTTATGTTAGGTTAGGTTAGGTTGGGTTAGGTTAGGTTAGGTTACGTTAGGTTAAGGTATGAACCGTCGTAAAACCGCAATAAACAATGTCACTTAGTGAGATGCAGTGTTTTTCACCTTTACAAGTTGGGAACTGCGATATCTAATGTGAAAGCGCTTGAAACCGTCGTAATGTTGTAGAAAGCAATGTAAAGTAGCGAGTAAAACGTTTTCTAACGATAGAAGTGCGAAGGTTATGTTAGGTTGAGTTATGTTAGTTTAAGCTAGGTAGCGTCGTGAAACCACCAAAAACGACGTCATCTAACGAGATAGTGTTGTTTTATTGCGGGTACGAAACTGCGATAGGTAAAATGTTGTGAAAGCACACAAAACGGCATGAACAAGCCAAATACTGCGTGTTGTACCGTTACAAGTGCGAAACTGCTATGTTGTGACATTCTCGGTAAAGCGCATGCAAGTATCGTGAAACATTAAAGAACGATGTCATTTAGCGAGATACAGCGTTCTGTACTGTAATAAGTTGGTGAGAAACTGTGAGGTCAAGCAAATATCGTAATTGTGAACGAAACAGTGTAATTGAGCGTCTTTAGATACAAGTGCGAATGTTAGGTTAGGTTGACATATCAACCGTTGTAAAACCGCATTAAACAATGTCACTTAGTGAGATGTAGTGTTTTTCAACATTACAAGTCGGGAACTACGATATCTAATGTGAAAGCGCATGAAACCGTCGTAATCTTGTAGAAAACATTGTAAAGTGGCGAGTAAAACGTTTTTTAACGATAGAAGTGCGAAGGTTAGGTTAGGTTAGGTTAGTTTAAGCTAGGTAGCGTCGTGAAACTACCAAAAACTACGTCATCTAACGAGATAGTGTTGTTTTATAGCGAGTATTAAACTGCGATAGGTGAAATGTGAAAGCACACAAAACGGCATGAACAAGCCAAATACTGCGTGTTCTACCGTTACAAGCGCGAAACTGCTATATTGTGATATTCTCGTTAAAGCGCATGCAAGCATCGTGAAACCTTAAAGAACAATGTCATTTAGCGAGATACAGCGTTCTGTACTGCAATAAGTTGGTGAAAAACTGTGAGGTTATGCAAATATCGTAATTGTGAACAAAACAGTGTAATAGAGCGTTTTTAGATACAAGTGCGAATGTTAGGTTAGGTTAAGATATGAACCGTCGTAAAACCGCATTAAACAATTTCAATTACTGAGATGCAGTGTTTTTCACCATTAAAAGTGGGGAACTGCGATATTTAATGTGAAAGCGCTTGCAACCGTCGTTAGGTTAGGCTAGGTTAGGTTAGGTTAGGTTAGGTTAGGTTAGGTTAGGTTAGGTTAGGTTAGGTTAGGTTAGGTTATGTTAGGTTAGGTTGGGTTAGGTTAGGTTAGGTTACGTTAGGTTAAGGTATGAACCGTCGTAAAACCGCAATAAACAATGTCACTTAGTGAGATGCTGTGTTTTTCACCATTACAAGTCGGGAACTGCGATATCTAATGTGAAAGCGCATGAAACCGTCGTAATCTTGTAGAAAACATTGTAAAGTAGCGAATAAAACGTTTTCTAACGATAGAAGTGCGAAGGTTCGGTTAGTTTTAGCTAGGTAGCGTCGTGAAACCACCAAAAACGATGTCATCTAACGAGATAGTGTTGTTTTATTGCGAGTACGAAACTGCGATAGGTGAAATATTGGGAAAGCACGCAAAATGGCATGAACTAGCCAGATACTGCGTCTTGTGCCGTTACAAGTGCGAAACTGCTATATTGTGATATTCTCGTTAAAGCGCATGCAAGCATCGTGAAACCTTAAAGAACAATGTCATTTAGCGAGATACAGCGTTCTGTACTGCAATAAGTTGGTGAAAAACTGTGAGGTTATGCAAATATCGTAATTGTGAACGAAACAGTGTAATAGAGCGTTTTTCAATACAAGTACGAATGTTAGGTTAGGTTAAGATATGAACCGTCGTAAAACCGCATTAAACAATGTCACTTAGTGAGATGCAGTGTTTTTCAACATTACAAGTTGGGAACTGCGATATCTAATGTGAAAGCGCTTGCAAACGTCGTTAGGTTAGGTTAGGTTAGGTTAGGTTAGGTTACGTTAGGTTAGGTTTGGTTAGGTTAGGTTAGGTTAGGTTATGTTAGGTTAGGTTGGGTTAGGTTAGGTTAGGTTACGTTAGGTTAAGGTATGAACCGTCGTAAAACCGCAATAAACAATGTCACTTAGTGAGATGCAGTGTTTTTCACCTTTACAAGTTGGGAACTGCGATATCTAATGTGAAAGCGCTTGAAACCGTCGTAATGTTGTAGAAAGCAATGTAAAGTAGCGAGTAAAACGTTTTCTAACGATAGAAGTGCGAAGGTTATGTTAGGTTGAGTTATGTTAGTTTAAGCTAGGTAGCGTCGTGAAACCACCAAAAACGACGTCATCTAACGAGATAGTGTTGTTTTATTGCGAGTACGAAACTGCGATAGGTAAAATGTTGTGAAAGCACACAAAACGGCATGAACAAGCCAAATACTGCGTGTTGTACCGTTACAAGTGCGAAACTGCTATGTTGTGACATTCTCGGTAAAGCGCATGCAAGTATCGTGAAACCTTAAAGAACGATGTCATTTAGCGAGATACAGCGTTCTGTACTGTAATAACTTGGTAAGAAACTGTGAGGTCAAGCAAATATCGTAATTGTGAACGAAACAGTGTAATTGAGCGTTTTTCAATACAAGTACGAATGTTAGGTTAGGTTAAGATATGAACCGTCGTAAAACCGCATTAAACAATGTCACTTAGTGAGATGCAGTGTTTTTCACCATTACAAGTTGGGAACTGCGATATCTAATGTGAAAGCGCTTGCAAACGTTGTTAGGTTAGGTTAGGTTAGGTGAGGTTAGGTTACGTTAGGTTAGGTTTGGTTAGGTTAGGTTAGGTTAGGTTATGTTAGGTTAGGTTGGGTTAGGTTAGGTTAAGTTACGTTAGGTTAGGTTGGGTTAGGTTAGGTTAGGTTACGTTAGGTTAGGTTAGGTTACGTTAGGTTAGGTTAGGTTAGGTTACGTTAGGTTAGGTTAGGTTAGGTAAGGATAATTTGGTTAGGTTAGGTAAGGTTATGTTAGGTTAGGTTAGGTGTGGTTGGGTGTTGTTGGGTTGGGTTGGGTTAGGTTGGGTTAGGTTAGGTTAGGTTACGTTAGGTTAGGTTAGGTTAGGTTACGTTAGGTTATGTTAGGTTAGGTTAGGTTACGTTAGGTTAGGTTAGGTCAGGTAAGGTTAGGTTACGTTAGAATAGGTTAGGTTAGGTTACGTTAGGTTAGGTTAAGTTAGGTTAGGTTAGGTTTGGTTAGGTTAGCTTAGGTTAGCTTAGGTTAGGTTAGGTTGGGTTGGGTTGGGTTAGGTTGGGTTAGGTTAGGTTAGGTTAGGTTAGGTTAGGTTGGGTTAGGTTACGTTAGGTTAGGTTTGGTTAGGTTAGGTTAGGTTAGGTTATGTTAGGTTAGGTTAGGTTGGGTTAGGTTAGGTTAGGTTACGTTAGGTTAAGGTATGAACCGTCGTAAAACCGCAATAAACAATGTCACTTAGTGAGATGCAGTGTTTTTCACCTTTACAAGTTGGGAACTGCGATATCTAATGTGAAAGCGCTTGAAACCGTCGTAATGTTGTAGAAAGCAATGTAAAGTAGCGAGTAAAACGTTTTCTAACGATAGAAGTGCGAAGGTTATGTTAGGTTGAGTTATGTTAGTTTAAGCTAGGTAGCGTCGTGAAACCACCAAAAACGACGTCATCTAACGAGATAGTGTTGTTTTATTGCGGGTACGAAACTGCGATAGGTAAAATGTTGTGAAAGCACACAAAACGGCATGAACAAGCCAAATACTGCGTGTTGTACCGTTACAAGTGCGAAACTGCTATGTTGTGACATTCTCGGTAAAGCGCATGCAAGTATCGTGAAACATTAAAGAACGATGTCATTTAGCGAGATACAGCGTTCTGTACTGTAATAAGTTGGTGAGAAACTGTGAGGTCAAGCAAATATCGTAATTGTGAACGAAACAGTGTAATTGAGCGTCTTTAGATACAAGTGCGAATGTTAGGTTAGGTTGACATATCAACCGTTGTAAAACCGCATTAAACAATGTCACTTAGTGAGATGTAGTGTTTTTCAACATTACAAGTCGGGAACTACGATATCTAATGTGAAAGCGCATGAAACCGTCGTAATCTTGTAGAAAACATTGTAAAGTGGCGAGTAAAACGTTTTTTAACGATAGAAGTGCGAAGGTTAGGTTAGGTTAGGTTAGTTTAAGCTAGGTAGCGTCGTGAAACTACCAAAAACTACGTCATCTAACGAGATAGTGTTGTTTTATAGCGAGTATTAAACTGCGATAGGTGAAATGTGAAAGCACACAAAACGGCATGAACAAGCCAAATACTGCGTGTTCTACCGTTACAAGCGCGAAACTGCTATATTGTGATATTCTCGTTAAAGCGCATGCAAGCATCGTGAAACCTTAAAGAACAATGTCATTTAGCGAGATACAGCGTTCTGTACTGCAATAAGTTGGTGAAAAACTGTGAGGTTATGCAAATATCGTAATTGTGAACAAAACAGTGTAATAGAGCGTTTTTAGATACAAGTGCGAATGTTAGGTTAGGTTAAGATATGAACCGTCGTAAAACCGCATTAAACAATTTCAATTACTGAGATGCAGTGTTTTTCACCATTAAAAGTGGGGAACTGCGATATTTAATGTGAAAGCGCTTGCAACCGTCGTTAGGTTAGGCTAGGTTAGGTTAGGTTAGGTTAGGTTAGGTTAGGTTAGGTTTGGTTAGGTTAGGTTAGGTTATGTTAGATTAGGTTAGGTTGGGTTGAGTTGGGTTAGGTTAGGTTAGGTTAGGTTGGGTTAGGTTAGGTTAGGTTACGTTAGGTTAGGTTAGGTTACGTTAGGTTAGGTTAGGTTAGGTTACGTTAGGTTATGTTAGGTTAGGTTAGGTTACGTTAGGTTAGGTTAGGTCAGGTAAGGTTAGGTTACGTTAAAATAGGTTAGGTTAGGTTACGTTAGGTTAGGTTAAGTTAGGTTAGGTTAGGTTTGGTTAGGTTCGGTTAGGTTAGCTTAGGTTAGGTTAGGTTGGGTTGGGTTGGGTTAGGTTGGGTTGGGTTGGGTTAGGTTAGGTTAGGTTAGGTTAGGTTAGGTTAGGTTAGGTTAGGTTAGGTTAAGGTATGAACCGTCGTAAAACCGCATTAAACAATGTCACTTAGTGAGATGCAGTGTTTTTCACCTTTACAAGTTGGGAACTGTGATATCTAATGTGAAAGCGCTTGAAACCGTCGTAATGTGGTAGAAAGCAATGTAAAGTAGCGAGTAAAACGTTTTCTAACGATAGAAGTGCGAAGGTCATGTTAGGTTGAGTTATGTTAGTTTAAGCTAGGTAGCGTCGTGAAACTACCAAAAACAACGTCATCTAACGAGATAGTGTTGTTTTATTGCGAGTACGAAACTGCGATAGGTGAAATGTTGTGAAAGCACACAAAACGGCATGAACAAGCCAAATACTGCGTGTTGTACCGTTACAAGTGCGAAACTGCTATGTTGTGATATTCTCGTTAAAGCGCATGCAAGCATCGTGAAACCTTAAAGAACGATGTCATTTAGCGAGATACAGCGTTCTGTACTGCAATAAGTTGGTGAAAAACTGTGAGGTTATGCAAATATCCTAATTGTGAACGAAACAGTGTAATAGAGCGTTTTTTAATACAAGTGCGAATGTTAGGTTAGGTTAAGATATGAACCGTCGTAAAACCGCATTAAACAATGTCACTTAGTGAGATGCAGTGTTTTTCACCATTACAAGTCGGGAACTGCGATATCTAATGTGAAAGCGCTTGCAAACGTCGTTAGGTCAGGTTAGGTTAGGTTAGGTTAGGTTAGGTTAGGTTACGTTAGGTTAGGTTAGGTTAGGTTTGGTTAGGTTAGGTTAGGTTAGGTTGGTTTAGGTAAGGTTAGGTTAGGTTAAGATATGAACCGCGCTAAAACCGCATTAAACAATGTCACTTAGTGAGATGCTGTGTTTTTCACCATTACAAGTCGGGAACTGCGATATCTAATGTGAAAGCGCATGAAACCGTCGTAATCTTGTAGAAAACATTGTAAAGTAGCGAATAAAACGTTTTCTAACGATAGAAGTGCGAAGGTTAGCTTGAGTTATGTTAGTTTAAGCTATGTAGCGTCGTGAAACTACCAAAAACGACGTCATCTAACGAGATAGTGTTGTTTTATTGCGAGTATTAAACTGCGATAGGTGAAATGTTGTGAATGCACACAAAACGGCATGAACAAGCCAAATACTGCGTGTTCTACCGTTACAAGTGCGAAACTGCTATATTGTGATATTCCCGTTAAAGCGCATGCAAGCATCGTGAAACCTTAAAGAACAATGTCATTTAGCGAGATACAGCGTTCTGTACTGCAATGAGTTGGTGAAAAACTGTGATGTTATGCAAATATCGTAATTGTGAACGAAACAGTGTAATAGAGCGTTTTTCAATACAAGTACGAATGTTAGGTTAGGTTAAGATATGAACCGTCGTAAAACCGCATTAAACAATGTCACTTAGTGAGATGCAGTGTTTTTCACCATTACAAGTTGGGAACTGCGATATCTAATGTGAAAGCGCTTGCAAACGTTGTTAGGTTAGGTTAGGTTAGGTGAGGTTAGGTTACGTTAGGTTAGGTTTGGTTAGGTTAGGTTAGGTTAGGTTATGTTAGGTTAGGTTGGGTTAGGTTACGTTAGGTTAAGGTATGAACCGTCGTAAAACCGCAATAAACAATGTCACTTAGTGAGATACAGTGTTTTTCACCTTTACAAGTCGGGAACTACGATATCTAATGTGAAAGCGCATGAAACCAACGAAGTGAAAAAACAGCGCGTAACACAGGACACAGGACAGAGAAGAGACGGACGAGGCGCTGACTTACAACCAAAATTTATTTCGTACAGGGGTGTATATATAGCACACGAAACTTGAAAAAAGAGGGAGAGAAGTCGAGTGACATGAAAGAGTAATTTTCGTTATGATTGTATGCGTATAACAAATAAACTGTGATTGCGCAATCATTCGCTTGTCAAATACGCCAATTCCCTGGTGAGGAGCGTTATCGAAGGTGCACTGACACACATATCGCCTTTCTTGATTATGCAGAATGCCTCATAAATCTCACGTGTCCTTTTATCTCTGTAGCGTCGAAGTATAGACCGCTATGGGAACGTCAAATTTCAGGACTCGTGCGGAATTAGCGTCAGAAACTTTTTAGAAATGTTGACCTTTTATTTACGTTCTACATTTATAAAGCATGATGACAAACTTTATATTCAAAAAGAAGGTGTTTGCATAGGTTCCTGTCTCGCCCCGATCCTAAGTGACATTCTTTTAGCCAAATATGACAGATCTCTCATTAATTGCCTACAACTGACGAGCGCCGTGAAAGTGTTTAGATTTGTTGATGACTTCTTGATTTTGTACCGGTCCAACCACTCTGAAGCTCAGCAACGTGCTGATCAAATTGTTGATGTGTTTCGCACTTGCTTGGGCTCACTGCAACTAACCACTGAATTCCCCATTGCTAACAAACTCCGGTTCCTTGACATTGAAGTTTTTTTGTCCGACCACGTGTGCTGGCAGTATGCCCCCCGCTCCAAAAAAAGTTTGCTACCCTACAGTTCTGCGCATTCAAAACTTGTAAAGCGAGCGATTGCAAAATCCTGTCTAAAGGCGGCCCTGATGCGGTCTTGCCATCACACATTGTGTACTAGTTTTGAGTCACAGGTGCGCAGATTGCGCAAGGCAGGGTACCCGGATAACATACTGTGTTCCATAGCTGAAAGTATCTTAAAAGACATCAAACAGCTAACCGAACCGACTAGTGGTCAAGAAAAAAGTTCTTTTTCAAGAACAGCAGTCATTCCTTACTTGCATAAGGTGTCACATTGTTTAAAAAAGGTAGCACAAAAAGCTGGAATCAGAGTTGTTTTTTCAGCCAGAAATAAGTTCTCTAGTATGTGCCATCAGGTGAACAGAGAGGACAGAGGGCCTCGCGTGTGTGATAAAAAACACGCAATCAAGTTTGTTGAATGTTGTTTTTGTGCCATTTATGAAATTCCCCTCTCTTGCGGCCGCTGTTACATCGGGCATTCTGGCCGCTGTATAAATGACCGCCTCAGGGAACACCGCAATCTAATGCGGGGTTCTGTTGGCAGCCACTTAGCTGCGCACAGCTCCATTTGTGGATGCCGTGCATTGTTTGACAAATGCAAGATACTTCGACGCTACAGAGATAAAAGGACACGTGAGATTTATGAGGCATTCTGCATAATCAAGAAAGGCGATATGTGTGTCAGTGCACCTTCGATAACGCTCCTCACCAGGGAATTGGCGTATTTGACAAGCGAATGATTGCGCAATCACAGTTTATTTGTTATACGCATACAATCATAACGAAAATTACTCTTTCATGTCACTCGACTTCTCTCCCTCTTTTTTCAAGTTTCGTGTGCTATATATACACCCCTGTACGAAATAAATTTTGGTTGTAAGTCAGCGCCTCGTCCGTCTCTTCTCTGTCCTGTGTCCTGTGTTACGCGCTGTTTTTTCACTTCGTTGACCATGTACCAACCGGCCCAAATAAGCACTTTAGCGCATGAAACCGTCGTAATCTTGTAGAAAACATTGTAAAGTGGCGAGTAAAACGTTTTTTAACGATAGAAGTGCGAAGGTTAGGTTAGGTTAGGTTAGTTTAAGCTAGGTAGCGTCGTGAAACTACCAAAAACTACGTCATCTAACGAGATAGTGTTGTTTTATAGCGAGTATTAAACTGCGATAGGTGAAATGTTGTGAAAGCACACAAAACGGCATGAACAAGCCAAATACTGCGTGTTCTACCGTTACAAGTGCGAAACTGCTATATTGTGATATTCTCGTTAAAGCGCATGCAAGCATCGTGAAACCTTAAAGAACAATGTCATTTAGCGAGATACAGCGTTCTGTACTGCAATAGGTTGGTGAAAAACTGTGAGGTTATGCAAATATCGTAATTGTGAACGAAACAGTGTAATAGAGCGATTTTCAATACAAGTACGAATGTTAGGTTAGGTTAAGATATGAACCGTCGTAAAACCGCATTAAACAATGTCACTTAGTGAGATGCAGTGTTTTTCACCATTACAAGTTGGGAACTGCGATATCTAATGTGAAAGCGCTTGCAAACGTCGTTAGGTTAGGTTAGGTTAGGTTAGGTTAGGTTACGTTAGGTTAGGTTTGGTTAGGTTAGGTTAGGTTAGGTTATGTTAGGTTAGGTTGGGTTAGGTTAGGTTAGGTTACGTTAGGTTAAGGTACGAACCGTCGTAAAACCGCAATAAACAATGTCACTTAGTGAGATGCAGTGTTTTTCACCTTTACAAGTTGGGAAATGCGATATCTAATGTGAAAGCTCTTGAAACCGTCGTAATGTTGTAGAAAGCAATGTAAAGTAGCAAGTAAAACGTTTTCTAACGATAGAAGTGCGAAGGTTATGTTAGGTTGAGTTATGTTAGTTTAAGCTAGGTAGCGTCGTGAAACCACCAAAAACGACGTCATCTAACGAGATAGTGTTGTTTTATTGCGAGTACGAAACTGCGATAGGTAAAATGTTGTGAAAGCACACAAAACGGCATGAACAAGCCAAATACTGCGTGTTGTACCGTTACAAGTGCGAAACTGCTATGTTGTGACATTCTCGGTAAAGCGCATGCAAGTATCGTGAAACCTTAAAGAACGATGTCATTTAGCGAGATACAGCGTTCTGTACTGTAATAAGTTGGTGAGAAACTGTGAGGTCAAGCAAATATCGTAATTGTGAACGAAACAGTGTAATTGAGCGTCTTTAGATACAAGTGCGAATGTTAGGTTAGGTTGACATATCAACCGTCGTAAAACCGCATTAAACAATGTCACTTAGTGAGATGTAGTGTTTTTGAACATTACAAGTCGGGAACTACGATATCTAATGTGAAAGCGCATGAAACCGTCGTAATCTTGTAGAAAACATTGTAAAGTGGCGAGTAAAACGTTTTCTAACGATAGAAGTGCGAAGGTTAGGTTAGGTTAGGTTAGTTTAAGCTAGGTAGCGTCGTGAAACTACCAAAAACGACGTCATCTAACGAGATAGTGTTGTTTTATAGCGAGTATTAAACTGCGATAGGTGAAATGTTGTGAAAGCACACAAAACGGCATGAACAAGCCAAATACTGCGTGTTCTACCGTTACAAGTGCGAAACTGCTATATTGTATTGTGATATTCTCGTTAAAGCGCATGCAAGCATCGTGAAACCTTAAAGAACAATGTCATTTAGCGAGATACAGCGTTCTGTACTGCAATAAGTTGGTGAAAAACTGTGAGGTTATGCAAATATCGTAATTGTGAACAAAACAGTGTAATAGAGCGTTTTTAGATACAAGTGCGAATGTTAGGTTAGGTTAAGATATGAACCGTCGTAAAACCGCATTAAACAATGTCAATTACTGAGATGCAGTGTTTTTCACCATTAAAAGTGGGGAACTGCGATATTTAATGTGAAAGCGCTTGCAACCGTCGTTAGGTTAGGCTAGGTTAGGTTAGGTTAGGTTAGGTTAGGTTAGGTTAGGTTAGGTTTGGTTAGGTTAGGTTAGGTTATGTTAGATTAGGTTAGGTTGGGTTGAGTTGGGTTAGGTTAGGTTAGGTTAGGTTGGGTTAGGTTAGGTTAGGTTACGTTAGGTTAGGTTAGGTTACGTTAGGTTAGGTTAGGTTAGGTTACGTTAGGTTATGTTAGGTTAGGTTAGGTTACGTTAGGTTAGGTTAGGTCAGGTAAGGTTAGGTTACGTTAAAATAGGTTAGGTTAGGTTACGTTAGGTTAGGTTAAGTTAGGTTAGGTTAGGTTTGGTTAGGTTAGGTTAGGTTAGCTTAGGTTAGGTTAGGTTGGGTTGGGTTGGGTTAGGTTGGGTTGGGTTGGGTTAGGTTAGGTTAGGTTAGGTTAGGTTAGGTTAGGTTAGGTTAGGTTAGGTTAGGTTAAGGTATGAACCGTCGTAAAACCGCATTAAACAATGTCACTTAGTGAGATGCAGTGTTTTTCACCTTTACAAGTTGGGAACTGTGATATCTAATGTGAAAGCGCTTGAAACCGTCGTAATGTGGTAGAAAGCAATGTAAAGTAGCGAGTAAAACGTTTTCTAACGATAGAAGTGTGAAGGTCATGTTAGGTTGAGTTATGTTAGTTTAAGCTAGGTAGCGTCGTGAAACTACCAAAAACAACGTCATCTAACGAGATAGTGTTGTTTTATTGCGAGTACGAAACTGCGATAGGTGAAATGTTGTGAAAGCACACAAAACGGCATGAACAAGCCAAATACTGCGTGTTGTACCGTTACAAGTGCGAAACTGCTATGTTGAGATATTCTCGTTAAAGCGCATGCAAGCATCGTGAAACCTTAAAGAACGATGTCATTTAGCGAGATACAGCGTTCTGTACTGCAATAAGTTGGTGAAAAACTGTGAGGTTATGCAAATATCCTAATTGTGAACGAAACAGTGTAATAGAGCGTTTTTTAATACAAGTGCGAATGTTAGGTTAGGTTAAGATATGAACCGTCGTAAAACCGCATTAAACAATGTCACTTAGTGAGATGCAGTGTTTTTCACCATTACAAGTCGGGAACTGCGATATCTAATGTGAAAGCGCTTGCAAACGTCGTTAGGTCAGGTTAGGTTAGGTTACGTTAGGTTAGGTTACGTTAGGTTAGGTTAGGTTAGGTTTGGTTAGGTTAGGTTAGGTTAGGTTAGGTTAGGGTATGTTAGGTAAGGTTTGGTTAGGTTAGGTTAGGTTAGGTTGGTTTAGGTAAGGTTAGGTTAGGTTAAGATATGAACCGCGCTAAAACCGCATTAAACAATGTCACTTAGTGAGATGCTGTGTTTTTCACCATTACAAGTCGGGAACTGCGATATCTAATGTGAAAGCGCATGAAACCGTCGTAATCTTGTAGAAAACATTGTAAAGTAGCGAATAAAACGTTTTCTAACGATAGAAGTGCGAAGGTTAGCTTGAGTTATGTTAGTTTAAGCTATGTAGCGTCGTGAAACTACCAAAAACGACGTCATCTAACGAGATAGCGTTGTTTTATTGCGAGTATTAAACTGCGATAGGTGAAATGTTGTGAATGCACACAAAACGGCATGAACAAGCCAAATACTGCGTGTTCTACCGTTACAAGTGCGAAACTGCTATATTGTGATATTCCCGTTAAAGCGCATGCAAGCATCGTGAAACCTTAAAGAACAATGTCATTTAGCGAGATACAGCGTTCTGTACTGCAATGAGTTGGTGAAAAACTGTGATGTTATGCAAATATCGTAATTGTGAACGAAACAGTGTAATAGAGCGTTTTTCAATACAAGTACGAATGTTAGGTTAGGTTAAGATATGAACCGTCGTAAAACCGCATTAAACAATGTCACTTAGTGAGATGCAGTGTTTTTCACCATTACAAGTTGGGAACTGCGATATCTAATGTGAAAGCGCTTGCAAACGTTGTTAGGTTAGGTTAGGTTAGGTGAGGTTAGGTTACGTTAGGTTAGGTTTGGTTAGGTTAGGTTAGGTTAGGTTATGTTAGGTTAGGTTGGGTTAGGTTAGGTTAGGTTACGTTAGGTTAAGGTATGAACCGTCGTAAAACCGCAATAAACAATGTCACTTAGTGAGATACAGTGTTTTTCACCTTTACAAGTTGGGAACTGCGATATCTAATGTGAAAGCGCTTGAAACCGTCGTAATGTTGTAGAAAGCAATGTAAAGTAGCGAGTAAAACACTTTCTAACGATAGAAGTGCGAAGGTTATGTTAGGTTGAGTTATGTTAGTTTAAGCTAGGTAGCGTCGTGAAACCACCAAAAACGACGTCTTCTAACGAGATAGTGTTGTTTTATTGCGAGTACGAAACTGCGATAGGTAAAATGTGAAAGCACACAAAACGGCATGAACAAGCCAAATACTGCGTGTTGTACCGTTACAAGTGCGAAACTGCTATGTTGTGACATTCTCGGTAAAGCGCATGCAAGTATCGTGAAACCTTAAAGAACGATGTCATTTAGCGAGATACAGCGTTCTGTACTGTAATAAGTTGGTGAGAAACTGTGAGGTCAAGCAAATATCGTAATTGTGAACGAAACAGTGTAATTGAGCGTCTTTAGATACAAGTGCGAATGTTAGGTTAGGTTGACATATCAACCGTCGTAAAACCGCATTAAACAATGTCACTTAGTGAGATGTAGTGTTTTTCAACATTACAAGTCGGGAACTACGATATCTAATGTGAAAGCGCATGAAACCGTCGTAATCTTGTAGAAAACATTGTAAATTGGCGAATAAAACGTTTTCTAACGATAGAAGTGCGAAGGTTAGGTTAGGTTAGGTTAGTTTAAGCTAGGTAGCGTCGTGAAACTACCAAAAACGACGTCATCTAACGAGATAGTTTTGTTTTATAGCGAGTATTAAACTGCGATAGGTGAAACGTTGTGAATGCACACAAAACGGCATGAACAAGCCAAATACTGCGTGTTCTACCGTTACAAAGCGAAACTGCTATATTGTGATATTCTCGTTAAAGCGCATGCAAGCATCGTGAAACCCTAAAGAACAATGTCATTTAGCGAGATACAGCGTTCTGTACTGCAATAAGTTGGTGAAAAACTGTGAGGTTATGCAAATATCGTAATTGTGAACGAAACAGTGTAATAGAGCGTTTTTCAATACAAGTACGAATGTTAGGTTAGGTTAAGATATGAACCGTCGTAAAACCGCATTAAACAATGTCACTTAGTGAGATGCAGTGTTTTTCACCATTACAAGTTGGGAACTGCGATATCTAATGTGAAAGCGCTTGCAAACGTCGTTAGGTTAGGTTAGGTTAGGTTAGGTTAGGTTACGTTAGGTTAGGTTTGGTTAGGTTAGGTTAGGTTATGTTAGGTTAGGTTGGGTTAGGTTAGGTTAAGTTACGTTAGGTTAGGTTGGGTTAGGTTAGGTTAGGTTACGTTAGGTTAGGTTAGGTTACGTTAGGTTAGGTTAGGTTAGGTTACGTTAGGTTAGGTTAGGTTAGGTAAGGATAATTTGGTTAGGTTAGGTAAGGTTAGGTTAGGTTAGGTTAGGTGTGGTTGGGTGTTGTTGGGTTGGGTTGGGTTGGGTTAGGTTGGGTTAGGTTAGGTTAGGTTACGTTAGGTTAGGTTAGGTTAGGTTACGTTAGGTTATGTTAGGTTAGGTTAGGTTACGTTAGGTTAGGTTAGGTCAGGTAAGGTTAGGTTACGTTAGAATAGGTTAGGTTAGGTTACGTTAGGTTAGGTTAAGTTAGGTTAGGTTAGGTTTGGTTAGGTTAGCTTAGGTTAGCTTAGGTTAGGTTAGGTTGGGTTGGGTTGGGTTAGGTTGGGTTAGGTTAGGTTAGGTTAGGTTAGGTTGGGTTAGGTTAGTTTAGGTTAGGTTAGGTTAGGTTAGGTTGGGTTGGGTTGGGTTAGGTTAGGTTAGGTTAGGTAAGGTTAGGTTAGGTTAGGTTAGGTTAGGTTAAGGTATGAACCGTCGTAAAACTGCATTAAACAATGTCACTTAGTGAGATGCAGTATTTTTCACCATTACAAGTTTGGAACTGCGATATCTAATGTGAAAGCGCTTGCAAACGTCGTTAGGTTAGGTTAGGTTAGGTTAGGTTAGGTTACGTTAGGTTAGGTTTGGTTAGGTTAGGTTATGTTAGGTTAGGTTGGGTTAGGTTAGGTTAGGTTACGTTAGGTTAAGGTATGAACCGTCGTAAAACCGCAATAAACAATGTCACTTAGTGAGATGCAGTGTTTTTCACCTTTACAAGTCGGGAACTGCGATATCTAATGTGAAAGCGCTTGAAACCGTCGTAATGTTGTAGAAAGCAATGTAAAGTAGCGAGTAAAACGTTTTCTAACGATAGAAGTGCGAAGGTTATGTTAGGTTGAGTTATGTTAGTTTAAGCTAGGTAGCGTCGTGAAACCACCAAAAACGACGTCATCTAACGAGATAGTGTTGTTTTATTGCGAGTACGAAACTGCGATAGGTAAAATGTTGTGAAAGCACACAAAACGGCATGAACAAGCCAAATACTGCGTGTTGTACCGTTACAAGTGCGAAAGTGCTATGTTGTGACATTCTCGGTAAAGCGCATGCAAGTATCGTGAAACCTTAAAGAACGATGTCATTTAGCGAGATACAGCGTTCTGTACTGTAATAAGTTGGTGAGAAACTGTGAGGTCAAGCAAATATCGTAATTGTGAACGAAACAGTGAAATTGAGCGTCTTTAGATACAAGTGCGAATGTTAGGTTAGGTTGACATATCAACCGTCGTAAAACCGCATTAAACAATGTCACTTAGTGAGATATAGTGTTTTTCAACATTACAAGTCGGGAACTACGATATCTAATGTGAAAGCGCATGAAACCGTCGTAATCTTGTAGAAAACATTGCAAAGTGGCGAGTAAAACGTTTTCTAACGATAGAAGTGCGAAGGTTAGGTTAGGTTAGGTTAGTTTAAGCTAGGTAGCGTCGTGAAACTACCAAAAACGACGTCATCTAACGAGATAGTGTTGTTTTATAGCGAGTATTAAACTGCGATAGGTGAAATGTTGTGAAAGCACACAAAACGGCATGAACAAGCCAAATACTGCGTGTTCTACTGTTACAAGTGCGAAACTGCTATATTGTGATATTCTCGTTAAAGCGCATGCAAGCATCGTGAAACCTTAAAGAACAATGTCATTTAGCGAGATACAGCGTTCTGTACTGCAATAAGTTGGTGAAAAACTGTGAGGTTATGCAAATATCGTAATTGTGAACAAAACAGTGTAATAGAGCGTTTTTAGATACAAGTGCGAATGTTAGGTTAGGTTAAGATATGAAACGTCGTAAAACCGCATTAAACAATGTCAATTACTGAGATGCTGTGTTTTTCACCATTAAAAGTGGGGAACTGCGATATTTAATGTGAAAGCGCTTGCAACCGTCGTTAGGCTAGGTTAGGTTA